>NC_086322.1:4911055-5211055 GCF_036172605.1 Pelobates fuscus
TTATTTCAATGCCGGTGGTTGTAGTTATAGTGCTGGTAGGCTTCTTCACATGAGCTCACTTTGTTTCAGTACGCACGCCAAAACAATGTGCCCCTACATGCTGTACCCTAAAATCTTCCACCCCAATAAACTTTCCTAATCTACAACGCTACCTGTCTACTCATCCTTTATATCTGCTAGAATTTCTCGCGTCTACTAATGGGTTTTACACAGGGTTTGTGTCACTCCACACAGGTATTTTGTAACACCCATCCTACAGTCAGCACTCACAGTTCCCATCAGAGTACAACACTCTTACATAATGAAATCACCAAGGGTTTCTTGATAGGGCCTTTCACAACACTACCTTTTCACCTCCTGGAGAACAAACCCCTAGGAATCGCCACAGGGAATTTTACATTTTAAAGAGACTTATCATTTGATTTTTCTGCACCTCACTCACCCACTTCTCCTAGCTTAAATACACTGTCCCTGTCATAAGTTTTCCTTCAGTTCGCCAGAATTGACGAGGCCATACAAGCAATCAGTCATTCCGGGAAGGCTGCCTGGTTATGTAAATCAGACTTTACTAACACGTGTAAATTACTACCCATTCTTCAGTCAATCTGGCATCTGCATGGAGTCAAGTGGGTAGACAGCCACTATTTCGTTACCAGACCAACATTTGGCGCCATATGTAGCCCAAGTTATGCGATATCTTTGCCGAAACCATAAAACCTGGCTCGGAACATATGCAGATGTCCAGTAGTCTTACACTACTTAGACAACTTCCTCACCATCGAACCACACCAAAACACGCCACACAGCCTGAATCACATGTTCACTCTGTTCAAAGATTAGGAGTACCGGTAGCCCGGACAAAACACAGAGATCACATTCCCAGGGTATACACTCGGTTCTATTTCTATGCAGGCCAAACTGCCACAAGTGTAAGTAGATAGAATTCTTTCTTACATCAACATCTGCACGTCACAAGACACTTGCACCAGGAATCAGCTACAGTCACTACCCGGTTCACTCAATTTTGCGGGGAGAATAATTCCACAAGGTAAGTCTTTAATTTCCAGAATCCTCTCTCTCTTGCATGGTCTCCATGTCGACGACTCCACAGCTCTCTTAGACAAACCAGCTACAGCTGATATTAAGAAGGTGGCGTCTGTTATTGTCCTCTTGGAATGGCAGGTCACTACTTGTTCCCCCTGTATCTGACAGTTCCCCAGTGGTCCGGACTGACGCATCAGGTGCCGTAGATTATGCATTGAATGTTGGTTACAAATGGGTACAAATGGCTGTGTTTTTCCCACCTTGGCCAATTAAGTCTACCTTCGCTAGTAAATTTCAATACCTCCTCAGCACTATTTGAATCTACCCAATCGTAGCAGCTACACATATACAGGGCAAAGAGTGGAGAGGGCCGTTGGTCAGATGCTTTTCTAATATCTTTGCGACATGTAATATCGTTAACAAAGACCGCTCTCAGTCCTTCCCGATTATGATCTTGGTATGGAGTTTTACCTGGCTAGAGGCAAATTTTCAATTCTGCATAACTTCACGTTCCAGGTATTCAGGATAACGCAGCTGATGCTCTCTCACGCTCTAATTTGCAGGAAAAAATTTTTGGAGGTCGTCCATCAGCAAACTCGCAGCCCAAGGAGCCTCCAAGCTTCACAGTCCTAATTGTGCGTTATAAATACTCTGTTGCTCCATAGTAGGTCACCCACACAGGCTGGTTTATACTTTCATTTAAGAAAGCCTATTCCAAGAGCGTATCAGTTGTTTAACCCCTTAAGGACCAAACATCTGGAATAAAAGGGGATCATGACATGTCACAGATGTCACGTGTCCTTAAGGGGTAAAGGTTTGTTCGTGTTTATTGTGTGATAAATGTTTCTATTTGTAACTATGGTCACATTTACAACTTTTGCCACTTTTCTCCTAAATTAGTTTATAATACTATCAAACCTTACTTGACAGGCATACACATTTGTCTATTACTCATACCAAAACGAGTCATACTGATCCTCCAGTAGAGATGAAATATTATCCTACCTCTACCAAATCAGGTCCTATCCATGTATTGGATAACCTGTTGGAATCTCAACTCACTTCCATCCCTGATTCCCCACTAGTAGCTTTTCAAGGGAATGCCCTAGCCAATAACATTTTATGCTTTAAATTTGTACGATATTATTCCGGCTAGGACATAACCCTCATTCCTTCTCGGGCCATCTATTCCGCATTGGAGCAGCCACAGCTGCCTCCGGTAATTACGTACTGTAACGGCACCCCCAGGCATAAAAGGGGTTAACAGCCGTTTAGTAGATCTTCCCCTTCCAGAGATACAGGCACAGCTACTGCAGAACACCAAACTCCCGAACTGGATACCAAATAGCACTCCACCTCCCGAACTGGAACCTCACTAATAGCTGCTAGCAGACGAACAGGAAAAGCAGACAATCAGCTTACACTCCTGGCAATCAGTCTCTAACAGCATACATTAAATCCCCCCAAGAACGATACAGAGGTCCGTGTTGAGGGTCAAGCCTTGGTCTGTTTAATGGCACCAAAAGAACCTTCTTTTATTACAGTTTCCCTTAGGTAGGACCACCCACAGGGTGTTACAGAAGAACCAATAACATACGTACATTACATAAAACACTCCCAGTAATTATACACAAAATCCTCCCCTCTGCCTGTGATACAATTATGTTACACAATAGGTTAACATAATTATCACAGACAGTAAAAATACAGTTTTTCCACATACCCTCTAACTTTAAAACCATACATCCAATCTCCATAATTACATATTTAAACTCAGCATAATTTAAACATAAACACTCTCAAAAATCATACAAATCCCCCCAGTAGATAAAAAGATAGCCGGAAGTCCTTTATGACCGACCGCAAGCACATTTTCATGCCCAAAACAGTTCCATGAATTTGGGCTGTGCGGTCGCTCTATTTTGCACCGAGAAAATGACTAAGTCCCATTCGAACGAGCGTTTGAATCTTCGAACGGGACTTAGTCTCCAGCCGCGGTGTCGAAGAAGGTACGGGTCAGCAGTGTTCGTGCAATTGGGTAGCTGAAAATAGTTCCATAGATTTGGCTGCACACACCGCTGACCGCGTTCGCATGAATTAAAATGGCCGCCGCCACGTGTTCCTTTGTCGAATGGCGGCCACTTCAACGACTTCGTCAACTTCGGCTGCATCCGAAGTGCCATATAAAAAGTGTCAATCCTTTCCCACAGTATTTAAAGGGCCAGAATGAGTGACATACACTCTGGTATGGCGAATACTGTTTTTAAAAGGGCCCAATCTCCCAGGGCCATAGTCCAAAGGCAGCAGGTGGGCAACCAGGCTCCTCCAATGCAATGTGGCGAGATTGCTCTCGTCACACGTACCATCTCACATCATTAAAATATGGGTCGGGGGAAATACATCCCCAATCCTGAGAAAGAAATAAGATTGGCTTTCTGTGAAATGTCTAAATAATGATCTGCTGAATAAATGTATCTGACTTGTAAGAATCTTCTTATATTTTTGCCCTCTTTTACAGGTCTAACCTCACGTCAGGTCCGGCACACCTCAACTGACTTTGCTCTTACTACTATTGCTTCTTTATTTTTGTTCCTTACGTCCTCGAAATGTGCCGTACACATATATATATATATATACAATCACACACATGGTCACATACACATATAGACACCATCTCACACACAGACATATACATATATAGACACAATCACACACGTGGTCACATACATATATTGACACGACTGCGCACAGATAATATATATATATATATTTTTACACAATCACTCAGTCGTATACATACATAGACACAATTCACACAGAAACACACATACATATGTATATAGACATGATAACACACAGTAACATACATACATGGACACATATATACTTGTACAGACACAATCGGATTAACAAACAGAGGCCTCTGTGCAGGCCGATACGTTGCTCCTTTGTAATCAATAAAACTGCTTTTTGCAGTATGCAGAGTGCCTGGAACTGACTTTCTTCATATCTGCTAAATTGGGATTTGCCAACCCTGGGCCTGGAGCATGTGGATTATATGTGAGTGTACAGGATTTTCTTCAGAATATGAGCCCCGATTAACAGTACGGGCCAGTAGCGACTCATGCATCGGGTCGGTGTGGACTGGAATAACCCCCACCGGTCTAAAGGTGAGGGTAATGTGGCTGTTGATAGCGCTAATCAGGCCTCGCGGCTGTGGCCAGGAGGTGGTCCGCCACCCCCCAGCCAGCAGGTCGTGGGCATAGGTAGGCCGAAGAGCCACCCAAACATGAAGAGGTCACTTTCTCACCAAACCAGGAAGATCATTCCCACATTACCCATGTGGGTAACTCAGCTGAAGGCTCCGATTCAGTTTTGCGTTGAATCAGGGTTTTTAGTTCAGGCTTGTGGGAACTACATGAGAGTGCCTCCAGCCTCTTTGGAGGTCAGGCCCCGCCCAGTGGCGTACACACGATCCATGGGGTCCCGGTGCGAAAATTAATCCGTGCCCTCCGCTCATAAAATGCGCGGGCTGGGGCCGCAACACATGGCGGCGAGCACCTTGTTGCAGGGGTCGCAAGGCTGCGACCCCTGCGACCCTGGTATGTACGCCAATGCATGCAGATACATACACTTAAAGGACCACTATAGGCACCCAGATCACATCAGCTCAATGAAGTGGTCTGAGTGCCAGGTCCCTCTAGTTTTAACCCTGCAGCTCAAAACATAGCAGTTTCAGAGAGGGTTTTACCACACACTCTCACGAACAGACGCATACACACTAGCTAACAGACATACACATTTACTGACAGACACACACTCAGTGACATACATACATACACACTGACAAAACATACAATCTCACTGACAAACACACACTCACTAACAGACACCAAACAGACTCACTAACAGACACACACTAACAGACACACACAAACTAAAACGCTCAGTAACAGAAACACACAGTTACACACTCACTTACACACCCACTGACCCTCACTAGCAGACACACACTCAATAACAGACACACAAACTAACACACACAGTAACAAACACACACACAGTAACGCACACACACACACTGACACACATATACACACACACTCATATTTTTTTTTATTTAATCCCCCAGCCTCCCTACCTTTGGGAGAGCTGAGGGGATTCCCTGGGGCCCAGTGGGGCTGCCCGGTGGCCGGTCCTGCAGGCGGCGAGGGAGCACAGTGGCCCCGCCTATAGACACAGTCACACACACAGATAGACATAAATATATAGACACAGTCACAAATATAGATAGACATACATTGTGGTGGGACACCGTCACTAAGTGCCATGCCCACTGAGTATTCAGATGGTTGGTTTTGTATCTTGTGCCCCCAATTTATATTTATATTTCCTTGTTAAATATGCGTCCCCCCTTATATTTTGCAATGAATGTAGTATTTTACTTTTCAGCCATGTGGGGGCAAAACGCTATTCCATTTAGAATGTGTAGTTAGAATGTTAACACCGCTAACGAGGTGTGAAAACCGCAGACCACAAGCTAACCAGCGGAGCAAGTGACCAATGAGAGAATGAGCGCTGGTTCAAATGGGGTTCTGCGCCCTTCCGTCTGATATAGTGGCGAAGCCCCTCTCGTCCCTGGGCACTGCTTTGCGCGAATAGGTTTCGCACCTTTCAGCAGATTGGTGCAATCGGGTTTCACGCCCTTTCCCCTGATTGCGCGGCGAATCTCCCTCCTCCCCGAGCACCGAATGGTGCAGCTGAGTTTCGCGCCCTTTCTTTGGATTGGCCCTTCCTTCCCTGAATGCTGATTGGCACAATCACACACAGATAGACACAATCACAAACAGATAGACATACATATATAGACACAATCACACACACACACACACAAATAGACATACGTATATAGACACAATCACACACAGATAGACATACATATATAAACACAATCACACACAGATAGACATACATATATAGACACAATCACACACACAGATAGACATACATATATAGGCACAATCACACACACAGATAGACATACATATATAAACACAATCACACACAGATAGACATACATATATAGACACAATCACACACACAGATAGACATACATATATAGGCACAATCACACACACAGATAGACATACATATATAGACACAATCACACACAGATAGACATACATATATAGACACAATCACACACATAGATAGACATACGTATATAGACACAATCACAAACAGATAGACATACATATATAGACACAATCACACACAGATAGACATACGTATATAGACACAATCACACACACAGATAGACATACATATATAGACACAATCACACACAGATAGACATACATATATAGACACAATCACACACAGATAGACATACATATATAGGCACAATCACACACACAGATAGACATACATATATAGACACAATCACACACAGATAGACATACATATATAGGCACACTCACACACACAGATAGACATACATATATAGACACAATCACACACACAGATAGACATACATATATAGACACAATCACACACACACAGATAGACATACATATATAGACACAATCACACACTGATAGACATACATATATAGACACAATCACACATAGATAGACATACATATATAGACACAATCACACACAGATAGACATACATATATAGACACAATCACATACCCAGATAGACATACATATATAGACACAATCACACACATAGATAGACATACATATATAGACACAATCACACACAGATAGACATACATATATAGACACAATCACATACCCAGATAGACATACATATATAGACACAATCACACACAGATAGACATACATATATAGACACAATCACACACACAGATAGACATACATATATAGACACAATCACACACAGATAGACATATGTATATAGACACAATCACACACAGATAGACATACATATATAGACACAATCACATACCCAGATAGACATACATATATAGACACAATCACACACATAGATAGACATACATATATAGACACAATCACACACAGATAGACATACATATATAGACACAATCACACACACAGATAGACATACATATATAGACACAATCACACACAGATAGACATACATATATAGACACAATCACACACACAGATAGACATACATATATAGACACAATCACACACAGATAGACATACATATATAGACACAATCACACACAGATAGACATACATATATAGACACAATCACACTCACAGATAGACATACATATATAGACACAATCACACTCACAGATAGACATATGTATATAGACACAATCACACTCACAGATAGACATACGTATATAGACACAATCACACTCACAGATAGACATACATATATAGACACAATCACATTGCCAATCACATGATCAGATTCTATAAAAATTGGTGCAATGTAATTATTTACTTCCTATGTTTAGAATTTATTTTCTAAATTTGTCTATTGTGTTTACTTTATTTTCATGTTTAGAGAATAATAATTCAGTTGATTGTGCTTATTGGTGATTTCTGTCCACAGGGCTATACCCGATTATCGATTATTTGTATGAATGTGATCCATAATTCAATAAGCATATGGGAAGCAGATGGAAGGAGAGAGATACTGTAGTAAAAGTCGTGGGGTTCTAGCGGTGGGGAAGCACTCACACTAACTCCTTCCTGCTCCCCATCAGTGACCGAGGTAGTGACAGGTAGTGAGTGCTTGTATTGGCGATATGGCGCATTACTATGTATCTGGTCCAAATAAACAGGACTGTCACTTCTGATAAATGAAACATTGGAATCCATCAATTAGTCCAGTCACCTGTTTTAATGAGATGCTCGGTTTTCTTTTACATTTACTAAACACACCCTGAAATATCGAAATAAATACATTATTACCATATATTTACATATCATCCTGACTCGGAGAATTGACATTTATTTCAGAAAAGGAGTTGAAGAGAATGTTGTAGAACTGACTCACATTAAAGAAATCTGACAGTGTGCCAACACGGATTTATTGCCAGTGAACACACCTGGATAATGGCCTCCAATTCCTGAATCCTGCAAACTTCTAGAATCCTGTTCAGGATTAAATGATTGGGTTGATGCTGCCAAAGGTGACTAAGGAGGAAGATTAAAGATAAAGGGCGAGATTAGACAGAATCCCCAAACACAGGCGGGTGGTATCAAACTACCAAACCTTGCTAATAGTCCTGATAATGACTGCAAATAAATATAAAGGTAATACATTCAGGAACGGCAGAACAAACCACAGGGCAGAATAAAGGCTTGGAAAGGCTATAAAACAGATACGGATGTCCAGCTGTCTCAAACACAGGATCTATAGTCTAACGAGTGGATATCATGAAATAACAAAATACCAAAAAAGATTTGGACAGCAGTGTTAGTGCTGACCAACAAACAAACAAACAAACAAACAAACAAATAAAGCTACAAATCTGGAGTAAGCAGCCTCTCTCAGGGAAACACCCAAACACACCACCAAGAAAAATAATACTCAAAAACCAGAGGGCACCAAAAATCAATACATGCCCTCAATTCATCAATAATGGGCAAATGTAAAGGGAGAAAAGGCAAATGATGGATTTATTATTATTCTTTTTTTTGTTTTTTATTAAAAAAACACAAATACAGAAAAAAATGCACAAAAAACAAAAATGCACATAAATATCTCCGATACAAGACAATGTACGCTAACATCAATCGGCCACTGGCATTCGATGCTCTTACTGCAGATTAACGTTTCCATGCCCTCTCTTCTTGTGAGGCTGCTGGATTACTGTGGCAGCCTGGCACCACCTACAGGAGTCATTAGAAATTACAGGACCCTGTAGGTTTAGGGTTTATATTATTAAATTGACAGGTCATATCATCTGCCCCTCACAGATCACACACCCTATGTGTGATTTGGTGCAAGGTGATGATGATGTCTAATAGGATTTTGGTTGGACTATTTAAACTCCCCCTTTTCTGAGGATCATTGCCCTGTCATGGTTTATTCTACCCGAGAGTGTGGGCTGTGTGTTTCGGTTTCAGACCCAGCTTTGTATTTGACTTTCTCTAACTGTGCTATCATCACAAAAATAAATGTGTAGATCACTGATCACCTCCCAGATTGTGATATTACATCAATAGGAATCGAAACAACAAAACATTTGTGATCAGGGTATAGAAAGCCGTAAGACCAGTGGTGTATCCTGGTTTTGTGCTGCCCTAGGCAGGACAAAACTCAGGCGCCCCCCTCCCCCCACGCCACCCCCACCCAACCTTTCCCCCCGCCCCGCATTCTAAATACACACACACACATTCACTGACAGATACGCATACACTAGCTAACAGAAACACACACTCGCTAACAGAAACACACACACACTAACAGACACACTCACACTCAGTAACAGACACACTCACACTCAGTAACAGACAAACACACTCACTAACAGACACACACTAACAGACACACACTCACTCACTAGCATACACACACACACTAACAGACACACAAACTAACAGACACACACACTAACAGACACACACACACACACACTAACAGACACACACACTAACAGACACAGACACACACACTAACAGACACAGACACACACTAACAGACACAGACACACACTAACAGACACAGACACACACACTAACAGACACAGACACACACACTAACAGACACACACACACTAACAGACACAGACAGAAACACTAACAGACACAAACCCTAACAGACACACACACACTAACAGACACACACTCACCCACCCACATTAACACATTTTTTTAAAATTTATTTTTAAATCATTTTTTATTTATTTATTTTTAACACATTTTTTATTTATTTATTTTTAACACTTTTTTTTTTATTTAACCCCCCCCCCCCAGCCTCCTTACCTTTGGGAATGCTGGGGGGGGGGGGTGTCTCTTCCTCCCTGGTGGTCCAGTGGCTGCTGGGCGATCGGGCGGCACTGCCTGGCGGCCGGCCGGCCGGCCGGCGAGGGAGCACTTCCCCTGAGCTGTCTGCTCAGCTCCCTCGCCAGCCGCAGAGTGAGGCTGGGAGCCGGAATATGACGTCATATTCTGGCTCCGCCTCCCAGCCTCACTCTGCGGCCGGCGAGGGAGCTGAGCAGACAGCTCAGGGGAAGTGCTCCCTCGCCGGCCGGCCGGCCGCCCGCCCGCCCAATCGCCCAGCAGCCCGCCGGCATGTCTGTTAGCCGGAAGGCTAACAAGACATTTGCCTTGGGCATTTGGGGGCGGCTTTTTTTGCCGCCCCCTGGAAAATGCCGCCCAAGGCAAATGCCTTGTTTGCCTCGCGGCTAATACGCCCCTGCGTAAGACAGTATATAACTTATACATTATGATAACTTTATGATAAGATAGGAAACTGTGGTTGTTTGGCCAAAGTGTAAGTATATGGTGTTGTATCTCTGTCAGATATAATTTGATGGAGTTGTGAGATAATTTTAAATTAAGGTGGCAAAAAGAAGTGAAAACTACAATAGTTTCCATTGAATATTTATTTACAACCTGAAAGTCCAACAAGAATCTGTTATAAACACGGAATGCCTTGTCGTATGACTTCTAGTATTGTCAGACAAAGCTAATTGTGAAAGGAGTCTGCCATGAGTTAACAGATCTCCGAATTCAATGCCATGTCCTGCCATGACGGAGCCGGGGTAGCCACCAGGGCTGCTGTTGGTAAAGCTTTGTGGAATTCCTGTTACGTTCTGAACGCCAGGGATATGCACACATACCAGGAAGAAATTATAGTTAGCCGCCAGCCAAGTCAATTTCCTCAGAAAGCTCATGATGATCAGAGATTTAGAATGACCTTTGTTAATTATATGGCAGGTGGCTAAATTGTTAGAGAAACATCTCACATCGTGACCTGACCATGCTGCTCCCCACGCCACTGCAGCAGCTACAATAGGATAGAGCTCGAACAGGGCAGAAGTGGTAGAAAAACCTGGTACATTGAGCACTTCAATAGGCCAAACCCCCCAAAGCCAATTATCACCAAAAATAGCTGCAAAGCCTGAAGTGGCCGCTGCGGGAGTTAGACTGAAAGGGGGGAAACAGATTGAGTAGTCTAGATATGAAAGCCCTGTCCTGTGGGATTATTTTCATGGCAAAGTTGAGGGAGCCTATTAGAGACTGTAATTACAGGATCCAGCAGAGAGATATAGGTCGATGCTGGCCAGGATGCCCTCAATCTTATCTCTAGGCAAACTGGCAATCATATTGACCGAATCTAGCATGATACCCAGGAAATTAATCAACATGTTGGGTTCTTCTGTCTTTTTAGGGGAGACGGGGACTAGCAGGTAATAGAATACCTGGATTGTGGTTCCCAGGCTACTAGGTGGGAATAAGTTACTCTCAATATTCAAGAAGTCATCCAAATAGTGAATAACTGTGGGGCATCTACAGACATTGAGCAGTAGCCAGCATGAAGACTCAGCGAAGGTATCAAAAATCCTGGGGCTACTTTTTGCACCAAAAGTGAGATGAGTGAAAAATTAATAAGAGCCTTGCCTCTTAACACCGTGTAGATGCCACAAAGAAGGATGTATTGGGAGGAGCTTGCGATAATGATGTCCGTCTTGCTGAGCCATGTCCTACTGTCATAATTACGTCAATGGCGTTATCGATAGTAGCATACTGCAGGGAAAATTCCTCTGAAGGAATGAGAGAGTTCAGACTGGGGGTCGTGTGTGGGGAGCAGAGAGGTCGACAATCAACCTTTGCTTAGCTGAGCTTTTACCAGAGACCACCCCAACAGAGTTAGTTCTCCATACTGAGAAAGGTGGGGAATTGAATGACCCAAGTAGGAAACCTTGATCCAATTCAATCCGTAACAGATTGTTAACCGTTATTGGATTAGCAAGGGCGAACAGTAGGTTCTTACATTCTACAATGCCGGATGGCATGTAAATGATTCCCATATGGAACCCTTCCGTGAATCCTGTCACCAAAAACTCCACCAAGTGGGGTGAGGGATGGTTCTGTAGTAAGTCGATGAAACAAGTCACATTAATTGAGGCCATGTAGGGTTTGGGAAACAATTTATTTGGACACATCATCTTGGCATGTGCCCTGAAACAAAGAGAACACACATGCAATAACCGGCACGTGCTAAATCCACAGGAACCTGCATTGAAGTTATTGCAAATCTGGGATTTACCAAGGAAAACAATATTACGGCCAATCACTCTCTCAGGTTAAGCTGAAGGAATTAGGGAAAGGAAAGGCAGCACCCAGCTCAGGGGTATTAGGACATAGGTTTGTGTTGTGTGAGGACGAAGAGCAAACACCACAAGCTGGGGACCTGAGGCCCAAAAAGTGACTGTGTGGCGAAAGGGACCTCGCCACAGGGTTTTGGAGAGGCCTGTGTAACGGAGCTCCGTGCACTCCGACCGAGTACCCTCCGTTGATGGATGCTCCTAGCGCTTACAGAGGACTCCAAGCACTGCAGACGACACCACAACCACCGCAGGCTCCACGGCCCCCTGTAACTCACACTGCCGCTGGGGGGGAAGGACGACACCTTCGGCCCCCTGGGGTACACACTGCCGCTGGGGGGGAAGGACGACACCTTCGGCCGCCTGGGGTACACACTGCCGCTGGGGGGAAGGACGACACCTTCGGCCCCCTGGGGTACACACTGCCGCTGGAGATCTGGATTGGTTGCCCAGCATCCCTGTAGGGCCGGTAGAGAGACCTCGGTCCCATCTCTACCTGCCATCTGGAGGTCATCGCCGGACCAGTCAGTAAGGTCTGGTTCTGCTTGTCGGGTAGGTTGGGGCTGCACGAAGCTGAGCAGGTGTTGGTAGTCCTGCTCCAGCTCCCACTCCCTTGTTACCAGGTGGGTCATGTCTTTTCTCACCTCGCGTTCGTCAGCCCAGACATACATGCCCATCCAGTAGTCGTAGATGTCCCAAAACCTAGACTCCTCCGTGCTGCCAAGATCAATGCTGTCCTCCAATGCATCCCATAATAGACCCGGGCCATCATAATCATCCCCCTCCGGTAAGTCGTGCTCGGCCGTCCAGGGGGTAAGTCGAATGGTATGCCACCAGAGGGCCTGGTATGCGTTGTCTAGCCAGATCTCTCGCTGTACCAGGGTCTCTAGTCTGGTCACCCACTCATCCAGGGGCTGCTCTCCCAATAGATACATCCGCGTTACGCTTCTGTAGCCGCTGGGGAGACTCTCACCTCGCCGCCACTGGGCATCTTTCAGGGCATCATACCAGAGTTCCTTTCTGTCTGCATCCCTGTAATCTGCGGCCTCCTCCTCCTCATCATCATGGAACGCTGTCCGAAAACTAGCTGATTCCATCCTGCTGTAGCCAGGGGCGCTGTACGGATACTAGCGTTGCCCTCAATTTGTAATTCCAAACGTTACCAGTGTCTCCGAGCTGCTTCTCCTCGCACTAGGACGCCATCCCACCGCTGCCACCAATGTAACGGAGCTCCGTGCACTCCGACCGAGTACCCTCCGTTGATGGATGCTCCTAGCGCTTACAGAGGACTCCAAGCACTGCAGACGACACCACAACCACCGCAGGCTCCACAACCGCCGTAGCTTAACTGGAGCCGCGCCGTCTTCCTTCCACCCTGGATCGGCTTCTGTCCTCCAGGACCGTGTGGGGAAGACCTCTCCTCCAGGAGAGCGTATCCGGAACAAGCTCTTAAAAGAGCTAAGTGATTAAGCTCAGGGGAATATGCAGAGCATAGCAATCCCCAGTGTGATACAGCAATTCCCTCCAATAACGAGACAAGGCTACGTATTGAAGGGTCAAGAAGAACTGAGGACTGGAACACCCAGCCTGCTTTATATTACAAAAAGGTACACACAGGACACTCCCAGGGGGAGGATGAAATTAACCAATCACATACATGGTACCACCCCCACGTCTCCTCCCCTCAGATAAACATATAACATAATTATAGCATACAGTAAAAATACAGTTTTCACATATACACTGTAACTTTAAAACTATGCATTCAATCTCCATAACAATTACATATTCAGACTCAGCATACATCAAACATAAACACTTCCAAAAATCAGCCAAATCCCTCCAGCGGATCAAAAGTTAGCTGGAAGTCCCTTTATGACCGACCGCAAGCACCATTTCCTGCCCAAAACAGTTCCATAGATTTGGGCTGTGCGGCCGGTCAATTTCATGCCGAAAAACGACTAAGTCCCATTTCGAACGGGACTTCGTCTCTGGAGCTGCAAGTTCCGTATGGGAGAAGGTAAGGGTCAGCGGTGTTCGGCAAAATGTGTAGCCGATTTTAGTTCCACAGAATCTTTAGCATACACCGCTGACCGCATTCGAATGACTAAAATGGCTGCCGCCACGTGTTCGGCTGTCGAATGGCGGCCACCCAGCGCTCGGCAATTAACCTGCAGTAACCTCACAGCCTGGGAGGTAAATTGCCTGCACACTTTAGCTTCTGGGTGGTCCGCCTGTGTGGTACTTGGTTCAGTAAGCCCTATTTACTGAACCAAGTGGGAGAGAGCCAGGGGCAAGTTATTTTACAGGTCTGGGGACATAGTCTTAAAGGGACATTGTTCAGCAAAGTCACAATATGTCCCCAGACGGTTCTTAAAGGGCCATACACACCCAATCAAAGTTAATAAGTTTTCAGAGGCACAATCTTCCAGGGGCCATAGTCATGAGGAAGGAGGCTGGCAAATAGGCTTCTCCACAATCCAGGGAAGCAGGGCAATTTTCCATTTAAAGGGCCAGTTACAAATAGCGATTTGTAACAGCCTGCTTGCCAGCCTCTTGCCCTGTGACTATGGCCCCCGGGGTGTATTGCAATTTAAAACGTCTACTTGGGCTTATTGGATTTTGAAACACTTTTTCTGCCCCTTTGATTCCATGGGAGAATGGGCCTCTTACCCTCCCCTTTTTCCTGTCCCATTGTTCTCCAGCAGGGCGTTGTCCCAGGGACACTGCCAGACCAGTTGAAACTGGCTGCTTTGTCCCTCCTCAATCTCTCATCAGCCCTTGCTATTGTTTAACCCCATTGGGATCCAACTGTATTTGTGAGATCTGAGCGCTTTTCGGACATATTGAGCGCTCAGATCCAAGCTATCTGGGGATATGTTGGACATATAGGTTAAACATTGTATTATATGAGTTATATATTTTTCTGTAGTTTTTGTAACAGTTTTTTGAGATATTTTCTGTACCTGGAGATAATTGGCTTACCACACCCACTTAAGCCAATTATCTCCAGGATAGAGGAGAAGATAGACCGGCTCCACGGCCTAAATCTGTGGAACTGTTTTGGGCATGAAAGCTATGTTTGCAGTCGGTCAAATGTGACTTCCATAAAACTTTTGAACCCCTGCTCTGATCTGGGTGATTTTTGGATATGTTGTTCACCCAGATCAGGGCTATCCAGGGGTGTATGGGGGTATGCTGTTGTTTTGTGGTGTTTCTGTGTTTTGAGTAAAACTGTATATTTTCTGCCTGTGATAATTAAGTTAGCCCATTGTGTTCAGTAATTGTATCACAGGCAGAGGGGAGGGTTTGTGTGCCTTAGCTGGGAGTGTCTGACTGTGCTGTAATGTGTTGATTGGCTGTTGTAACTTTGTGTCCTGTGTACCACAAGGTCCACGTGGGTGGTAACCTTGTGGGAAAATGTGTATATAAGAAACAATAAAGCCTCCGTTCATTCTGTTCCTGCTTACACTCCAGAACTGTGTGTCATCCTGTTATTGGAGGGAAAGAAGATTTGCTCCTGTGTCTGCTGCTCCAGCTTGCAGGAGATTTCAGGGATGAAGGCTTGCTCATGTGTCTGCTGTTCCAGGTTACAGGAGATTCACCAGGGTAAGTCCTTGTAAGGACTAGAGCTTCCCCATTCGGCTCCAAGGAGGAGCGGTTCCAGGGCCCCAGTCCAGCCATGGCGACTGTGGGCAAAAGTGTTTGTCCCCTGTTCCAGCTAGGAAGCGGTCCTTTGGAGGAGGTACCCAGCCGGGGTACAGGGAGCTCTGCTACAGCCTGCAAAACAGCTCTGTATCCAACTGGCTCCAGTCCATCTGAAAATGTAACTACGCTAGGGCCACAGACGCCTTCGTGGAGAATGATCTGTGGTAATCATAAAATGATGTACCTCCATACTTATTTGCCAGGTCCACCAACTTGTGTAAATACGGGTAAAATTCCTCTCTGCGTTCAGGATAAACTGAGCACACAACGTCCCTACAGATACCAAAAGCTAGGACGAACTCAGGGATTGACAACTTCCTATTCAAACTGGGGTCCCTAGCCTTCAGTACAACAGAGACATCTCCATAGGAATATGTCTTGTTCTCCAGGATATCTTGGGAGGCAATCAGCAGCGAAACTAGATTGACATCCTTGCCTTCCAAGATATCCTTCATAATATTTGCTGGTACCATTTGAGCTGGGTTAATAATGTTAGGGTTCTGTAGTGGACCAATACATTTAGCAGTCTGGGTGCCTGAGAGACCAGTAGGTTCTGGAGTAACCAATCCAGATGATTCCCCTTGCTTATCATAAGCATCCAAACAGTCCACCTTATCCGTAAACGGTCCAAATGAGGACAAGACTGATGACAGTACAGCCTGGATGTCAGATGACTGGGCACTACTGGGGCCCTCGCCAGCACTAGTATTATCTGTGTGAGTATTGAGCAGTCTATAAAGTTCTGCCTTTCCGGCAGGGTAGGGAATATTCCTGCGCCTTAATTAGACCGTGATCCTGGGTATGGTCCAGGACCTGAGGGAAGACAGGCTGGTATTGTCCCCTTCGTGAGATGGAGAGATGGACCTTGCAAGAGAGCTGAGAATAGAAAATCTTCAATAGCTTCTGGTACCTCTAAGACTTAGGCAAGACAGCCAGAAAAACTAACTAAGTGGACTCTGAAACCTAACTAAGTGGACTCTGAAATCAGCCAGTAGACAAAGTCTTACCCTACTGGTAGTGGCCGGATGGGGAGGGGGGAAAGTGTAACGACCCCCCGGGTACACCTACCAGTCATGTCAGATGGAAAAAGTAGGAAAGAGTAGATGAAACCTGAGTAAAATCTACAAAAGTAAATCGCCATCAAGTAGTACCCGTAACGTGACTGTAAATAGTGGTAAACCAACATGAAACAATATGGGATACCTTCAGCTGATAGACTAGGCCTAAAATGTAACCCGGTAGAGTGGAATTGATAGCATAACCAATAGGGCCTAGCACCTAGTAACATAAAAGGAAATAGTTGGATTATACGAGCAATGAGGGACGTGGATTCTCAAGACAAATCTAAACCACTAACCAATGTGAATTTTGTAGGAATCGAAAGAGAGGAGATGATAGAGAATATGGCAAAGTGACTTCAATCTTAACATGTAATATGGCCAATATTAGAACTTCAAGAGAGCATAACTGACTACTAACTGACACAAATTAACAGAACCCACCTAAAGTGATCAGACAATTGAAACCTGAGTCAACCAGATGAGACTTGAAAACCTCAGAGGCACAGCAAAAAGAAGGTTCAAGCCCGGCAACTTATGAAATATTGTTATAACGTATCAAATGGCAGAACCAAAAATAACAACAAAGCGCTACTCAATTTAACTTGTTAAACACATTTTTGATCAAACTTTATAACACGTGCAGTACTCTCCTATGACCTGCAGGGGTCAGTAAACTACCAACATATTCGTGTAGTTATACGAATGTCCACATGGACTCTAGGAATTCATGTTAGTGAGAATCGTAAGTATTGTTTGTGCGTACGAACTAACTGCCGAACGGGTGAGCGTAATCCCATGAAAGCCACAGTATACAAACCGACAAGCAGTAACATAGTTGACAAACTACCGAACCTTATGTTCGTATTGAAGTTAACGAAAGACTATATGAAGGCATACAAAACAGAGGTAAGTATAGGAAATAGAGTTGGCCCGTGATGATGCTGTGCGCCTGCGACAGGGTCGCGAAGGTCAACCAACTCACTGTTACTGCAGCTTTGGGACAGTAAGCACAGGTTACTAAGAACAGGTAAGGTATCCATGAGGAAAGGTAAGCAAAATGGCGATCTGCTGCAGCTGGAAGTCCAGGTATGCAAATCACCAGACCAACAATGGTAATGAGGAGGGGTCTGGCGGTCCTTAAGATGGTGGTAAAAAATATTCGGCTTTATTTGTAAGTAAAAAGTGAACATGCACCAATAAAATTAAAAACAAAGGTTGGTTCTACGCTTTTCGTCCAAATACACTTGGACTTCCTCAGGAACCTAAAATCAATCAGGATAACGATAGCATGCAAAATGACATACAACAATGAAGCAGCCCAACCCTCTAACCCTCAAGTCCTTAAATAAGGATAATCCCTAAGTTCATTGGTGGATTTGTGGGCGTGTGTTTTCTTTTGAGATACGATACGTTGTTTCATCTGTTGGTCTTCAATCTTCGTCTTTCTCGGCAGGTGTACGGGCGTCTGTTGTAACTTGAAACCGGAAATGTACTGACCTTGGTACTTCCATGCGTTCCATCCATAGTTAATGATAGGAATCAATATGGCCGTGCGTTCCCCCGATGGTAATACAGGTGCAATATGTGACCCCTGGTGGTGACTGAATAGTATACACTATCTAAAACATGAAGCATGAGTGAAAGTCCTATTACGGATCTGATAAAGAAAATGAAGATTACTTCCACATAGTGACACAATATATAAACGTAGTCTGACTGCAAAAGAATACAAAACAAACAGTGCAAACTCTCTTCTAGTTTAACTTTGATATAACAATACTATTTCCACGAAGAGTGAGTTATTTAAGAGACCTTTCCTGTCTCAATATAATAGTGATAATTAAAATGTGAATTTATCTCTGTATAAGTGACCAGTAATACCTTAGTACTGGTTTAATTATTCAAATAAAGTTAATAATATGTTCTCTATAAAATTAATCAATAAGTGAGTGTATATAGCCACACACACCTATCTTCATCATAAAAGTTAATCTTTATTAGCTGAATCAAACTGAATTCAGAAAAATGTCAGAAATAAATTATATACAAGGGGTAACACAAACAAAAATATAGTCCCAGGTCATTAGCAGTCTGGGTATCTTTTTTGGTATGAATGATACTAAGGGCTAATTTTCTACCAAATAAGTTGACATCTTTAGTCCAATCAAAGGTGTTACATTGTGGTGTTGGTACAAATGAGAGACCCTTGCTAAGCAGAGAGATATGTCTAGATAGTAGTGTAAAATCTGAGAGGTTAATGATTCTGTTGTGAGTTAGTTCTTTGTGTGATTCTGCTGTTTGTATGGCCATCTGTCTCTGTCCTAGACCTTCGAATTATTCTTCATGAGGATGGCACTATACAAACTCACTTATATAGAAAATCAACCTCTACTAATAGTCTCCTTCATTGGAGCAGCCATCATCCCTATAGTTTCCATACAGCCAGTATCCTAGCGCCAGAAGAAATTGTTCTGAGGATAGCTCCTTCTATCAAGAATGCCAACTATTAAAAACCTGCTTTAAGTCATTGGGCTATCCCAATAGGGTCCTCAAAAAGGTGTTTCAGCGTGCAAGCCAAATGGACAGACTTACAAGTCTCCGATCCACACGCATCAAGACCACTAACCCCACTCCAAGATGCATAGCCACCATTGATAGTGGTTGGAGCACTATGTCCAACATACTATCAAAAAATTGGCCCATATTATGCCACAACCCAATATTACAGAACATGCTACCTGACCATCCAGAACTAACAGCCCGGCGAGCAAGAAACTTGCAGGACATGCTGGTACACAGCCACTTGGCATCTCCACCGGCTACTCCCAATTGGCTTACACCCACCAAAGGTACCTTTAGGTGTGGTCAATGCAAGGCCTGCATGTACTTTCTTCCATCCAAATCAGCTCAATCAAACTGTGCTAAAATGAATGTCCATACCAATGCCTTTATTAATTGCAGCCCCACTCACGTCATATATCTTATAACGAGTGACTGTGGGATGCAATATATCGGCAAGACTTTTCAACAATTCAGACGCAGAATATCACAACACATTGGCTCCATTAAAAACACGATTTCTCCCACTGCTATTGCTAGACATGTTCAGAATTTCCACAATGGACATGTTGACTGTCTGAAATTCCGAGCAATAGGAAAACTTCTTCCGAACCCAAGAAAAGGGAATCTAAATAGACTTCGACTCCAAAAAGAGTCACAGTGGATTTTCACAGAAATGTCAGAAGACACTGACACCTTCTGGTCTGAATGAAGAATACAATTACACCCCCTTCATTCAGAAATAATGCCATTTGTCTCTTTCCTGGCACTATCTTATCTTTATCCATTTTATGAATAATAATGTTTTCACATTTTGTCCACTAGATCTGATTTCACTACAACCCACCGGGTATCATTCCATTCCCTATTAACCCCATTATAACGTCTTGGTTTATTGGGGATAGGGTCCCTGACTCATTAATATCTCAGTTATTTATCCAATAATTTAATTCTTGATAGTTTAGCTCAGACAATAAGCTAAAATAAAGCTCATAACTAATTATTTCCATCATACAACCTAATCTGTTCACTACTCACTGTGGGATGCAGCAGGTATTGTGTCCTGCATTAGCCATTCACTCCACTGTATACTTGCTAAGAACAAGTCTCCATATCCTAATAACTAACATCACATATCAATGTATCTTTACATTTAAGGCGTTATCTATGTATAATGTATATATTTCCTTTAGATTATTACTTTTGTATTACAATTGTCATTTTATCATTTTCGTTCACATCAGTTGTTTATTTCACCCATTTGATGAGACTTAATGATATGGGTGTTTCATGATACCTAAGGAGTTAATTTGACCATATTAAGCTCCTCCCGCCGACCAATTAGGTTTGTTGGCGCCTTATTTAAACTGAGCGCACCCGGGTATCATTTACCCCTTGAAGAGCCGCTTACAGGCGAAACGCGCGTCGGGGCTCCAGCTTGTAGCATTATCCTGCAGTGTCTTTAGATCAGCAAGCTATATTTTTCCCGTATCAGATTAGTGTTGCTAGTTATCCTGACACCAGACATGTAGCCCCATGTAGCTAGAGCGCAGCTAAGCGGAAAAAGGCCTTGACAGGGGTTAGGAGGCGGGCTTAGGAGGAAGTAAGCAAGGGTTGGATTATGGGTAAGTAGGATTGGCTATTTAAATGAGCAGCCATTTTAGGTGAGTCATTCTAACTTTCTACCTGGTTGAGTTTGTGTTCACCTCGGTGTGCGCGGACTTCGCTTGGTTGGATTTTCTTTGTCTCCTCTGCAGGACCAATGGACGACGTGGAGCGATTGCTGGAGGGGATCAGGTCGGCTGCACGGCATCAGGGTGTGGACTGGCTACGGGCACAGCTCGGCCCTGCCCTGGCGGAGGCGGCGGATCGGGACGGCGATGGCAGGAGACCGGTCAGGGCCCGGAGGCCCCCAAGGAGGCTAAGCCCGGGCACGGGGCCCGGTGAAGTTGTCCCCGGAAGCAGTGGGGTTCCGGTTGCGACCGGCAGCAGGCCCGGGAGCCGCGTGGTCGAGGCCTTGCCTCCCCGCGTGCGGACGGAGCCTCGGACGAGCACTCGGAGGCAGAAGGATGTCGTGGACGGTGTTACAAATCGCTATTTGTAACTGGCCCTTTAAATGAGAAATTGCCCTGCTTCCCTGGATTGTGGAGAAGCATGTTTGCCAGCCTCCTGCCTCATGACTATGGCCCCTGGAAGATTGTGCCCCTGAAAACGTATTAACATTTATTGGGTGTGTATGGCCCTTTAAGAACCGTCTGGGGACATATTGTGACTTTGGTGAACAATGCCCCTTTAAGACTATGTCCCCAGACCGGTAAAATAACTTGTTCCTGGCTTTCCCCCACTTGGTTCAGTAAATAGGGCTTACTGAACCAAGTACCACACAGGCGGACCACCCAGAAGTTAAAGTGTGCAGGCAATTTACCTCCCAGGCTGTGAGGTTACTGCCGGTCAATTGCACGTGGCGGCGGCCATCTTGGTTTCCTCGAATGCGGTCAGCGGTGTATGCTAAAGATTCTGTGGAACTAAAATCGGCTACACATTCTGCCGAACACCGCTGACCCTTACCTTCTCCCATACGGAACTTGCAGCTCCAGAGACTAAGTCCCGTTTTTTCGCATGAAATTGACCGGCCGCACAGCCCAAATCTATGGAACTGTTTTGGGCAGGAAATTGTGCTTGCGGTCGGTCATAAAGGACTTCCAGCTAACTTTTGATCCACTGGAGGGATTTGGCTGATTTTTGGAAGGGTTTATGTTTGATGTATGCTGAGTCTGAATATGCAACTTTTATTGAAATTGAATGTATGGTTTTAAAGTTACAGTGTGTGTGTGTAAAAACTGTATTTTTATTGTATGTAATAATTGGTTTAACTGTTTATCTGAGGGGAGGGAACCTGTGGGCTGTACTATGCTGTTATTGGTTAATTTCATCCTCCCCCTGGGAGTGTCCTGTGTGTACCTTATCCTAATAAAAAGCAGGCTGGGTGTTCCAGTCCTCAGACCTCTTCTGACCCTCAATACGTAGCCTTGTCTCGTTATTGGAGGGAGCTGCTATATCACACTGGGGATTGCTATGCTCTGCATATTCCCCTGAGCTCTTAATCACTTAGCTCTTTTAAGAGCTTGTTCCAGATACGCTCTCCTGGAGGAGAGGTCTTCCCCACACGGTCCTGGAGGACAGAAGCCGATCCAGGGTGGAAGGAAGACGGCGCGGCTCCAGTTAAGCTACGGCGGTTGTGGAGTCTGCGGTGGTTGTGGTGTCGTCTGCAGTGCTTGGAGTCCTCTGAGAGCGCTAGGAGCATCCATCAACGGAGGGTACTCGGTCGGGGTACACGGAGCTCCGTTACAGACGGGGGCGCTGCTGCTGTCGGGTCGGAAGTGGCCGGGCGGCCCCCTGGCGTTGCAAGACCCACGGAGGGGAGGTCTGGGCGGGCTTCCCCCCCATCGGAGAGTACCGAGGATGACGAGGCCGGATCCGGGAGACCGCATGGCCGGCGTGGGAGGCAGCAGGCAAGTGCAGGGGGCTCCGGCCGGGGCCCTCTTGGCGGGAAGGTTGCTAGGGGGAGCTCTGCCACGGAGAGAGGCGGGAGTAGGCCAGTGGGGGGTGCCCAGGCCATAGTCCTAAGGGGGGAGGGTCCCGGGGCCCCTAAGCGTAAACGTAGATCGAAAGGTGTGAGTTCCAGGGGCGGGGGGGGGTCTCGAGAGGTGGCCAGGTCAGAAAGTGGGTCCCCCGTAGGGGGGGTGGGTAGGTCCGGGCTGTCGGGGTCTAGTCAGAAAGGGGGTCAGGGTAAAGGGGCGGTGGGGATAGGCGCAGGAAAAGGGGTTCTGGAGGCGGTCAGTCGGAAGAATGCAGGAGGTCGGGGATCGGGATCCTCGGCAGTGGTCGGGCGGCGGGGGGGCCCGGATTCTGGGAGTGGTAGCGACAGTCCATCACCCGTTAGATCGCAGGGGTCCCGGGGGGCGCGGGGGAGGTCGGGTCGGCACTGCTCCCCCTCGGATAGCTCGGCAGGGGAATGTGCGGCAGCCCCTAGGTATGGTCGGCAGGGGCGGCCTACTAGTAGAGACGGGAGGAGTCGTAGCCCCAGGGGTTCCAGGGTGCCACGTGGTGGTAGAGGTCAGCGGGAGGCTTCGGTACAGAGCAGGCGCTCCCGGGGTCGTGACGGGAGGGGTATTGATGTCCGTTACACCCTACCCAGGACTTCTTCTCCTTGTCCTAGGTCTCGGAGCCGTTCCGCCTCCTCGCAGGCTGGTCACCGGGTGGGCTCCCCGGTCGGCGAGACAGCAGCGGAAGTTCCTCTTCCTGGATGTCGGGCAATCTGCACTGCAGCCCCCACCGTCCCGGTTTCGGGGGGCTTGGCCGGTGAGTCCAGTGGGTCACTACACTCTAACGCTTTAATTACCACACTTCAGGCACTACTCCACTCATTGGGGGCGGGGGGTGACAATAGCGGCATTGGTCAGGTGTGGGCTCCAGGCGTTGTGGCTACGGGATCTCGGGTTGGGAACTCCACTGGGCCTAGTTCGGGCGGGGACATGGTGTTGCCGCAGGACGTAGGGGAGATTGGGAGCGAGAGGGCTGAGCTGTCCGGGGGCATTCCCGACGCGGCTAGACAGCACGCGTATGTGTCCTTTGCGGGCCCGTTGGGGGTCCATTTGAAGCAGGAGGTGAAGGATAAGATATGGAAGGGGGAGTTTTGTGAGATCTTCTCCCTCCTCCCCTTGGAGGACTTTATAGACCTCAAGGAGGAGGATAAGAAGGACGAGAAGAAGGAGGAGGAGGAGAAGAGGAAGCGGTATCGCAAGATTCCGAAATCCTTTGGGAATTGGCTGAGGGCTTTTTGTGTGCTGGCTAGCGTGCTCGGCGAGAAATCGCCGGGGTTATGCTCCTCGCTGTTTTGTTATTTGGATGGCATTTGGGAAGCGTACCGGACTTACGGGGGGTTGGCGTGGTGGCGGTATGATGAGCAGTTTAGGCAGCGGCTGGCGGCTAACCCGGGTATGCGGTGGGACCAAATGGACCTTCCGCTCTGGATGAAGTTAATGATGGCGCAGAAGGCGCAGCCCTTTCAGAACTCGGCCGGCGCTAGGGGGCAGTCCGCCTCGTCGGCCGCCTTACCAAAGGGCTTATGTTGGCTCTATAATGAGGGCCAATGCAAATGGGGGGCCACCTGTCGCTTCAAGCACGAGTGCTCCGGCTGCGGAGGCGCTCATGGGCTCAACCGCTGCTTCAAGAAAGGGAAGTCCGGTGGCGCCGGTGCTGCGGCCGCAGCCGGGGGAGGGGGAGCATCCGCTTCCCCTGGGCTTAACCCCGGTGAGGCTAAGCGCGATGGAGCCATGGCTAAGCCGCTACGATAACAGGGCGGATGCCGCGGTGCTCCGGGCGGGTTTTGCAAAGGGGTTTTTCATTCCGTTTCAGGAGCGGGTGGGGGGAGCGGGGAGACTGCGTAACCTGAAGTCTGTGGCTGACTTCCCGGACGTGGCTAGGGAGAAGCTGGGCAAGGAAGTCGGGCTGGGCCGCATGGCGGGCCCATTCGCAGTGCCTCCGCTGGAAGGCCTGCGGATTTCCCCACTCGGGGTGGTTCCCAAGAAGGAGCCGGGTAAATTTAGGCTCATTCACCATCTCTCATACCCGAAAGGAGAGTCGGTGAATGACGGTATTCATAAGGACTTGTGCTCGGTGTCTTATGCGTCTTTCGACCGGGCGGTCGATTTGGTCCGGCGGGCCGGGCGTGGGGCTCTGATGGCGAAGGTGGATATTGAGGCCGCGTTTCGGCTGCTGCCGGTCCACCGGGACTGTCATCACCTGCTGGGGTGTTTCTTCGAAGGGGACTACTTCGTGGATTTGTGCCTGCCCATGGGTTGTTCCATTTCGTGTTCCTATTTTGAGAAATTTAGCACTTTTCTCGAATGGGTGGTACGGGTGGAGGCAGGGAATCGTTTTATTGTACATTATCTGGATGATTTTCTGTGCGTGGGGCCGGCTGATTCCTTGGACTGCCTGCGCCTGCTGCGGACGGTTGAGTGGGTGGCGGGCCACTTCGGGGTTCCGCTGGCAGCGGATAAAACTGAAGGCCCGACCACGTGTCTGAGTTTCCTGGGTCTGGAGATTGACTCCGGGTTGGGTGAATGTCGGCTGCCTCGAGATAAGCTGGATAGGCTTCGAGGGGCGGTGGCTGCTGTGGCGGGGGCGCGCAAGGTTACTCTGCGGCAGCTCCAGTCTTTGATTGGGCTGCTCAATTTTGCGTGTCGTGTAATCCCGATGGGAAGGGTCTTCAGTCGCAGCCTGTCGGCTGCTACTGCGGGGGTGCGGTCTCCGCTCCATTTCATCCGGGTGTCGGCGGCCATGGAGGCTGATTTGGGCATTTGGGATGCCTTCTTGCGGGATTTTAATGGGACAGTGTTGTTCAGGCAGGAGGGCCGGTCATCGGCCGAGCTTGAGCTTTTCACGGATGCCTCGGGCAGCGTGGGTTTTGGGGCATACTTTGGTGGCTGCTGGTGTGCGGAGAGGTGGCCGGACTCTTGGGGTTCGAGCCCTCTTATGCGCAACTTGGCTTTCCTTGAGTTATTCCCGATAGTGGTTGCGATGGCACTATGGGGCGACAGGCTGCGTGATCGGAAAGTGGTCTTTTTCTCGGATAACATGGCGGTGGTTCACGCGGTGAATCGTCAGTCTGCGGCCTCAAGGCCGGTGGTTAGGCTGCTTAGGCGACTGGTATTGCTATGTATGTCTCGGAATGTTGTTTTTCGCGCGCGGCATGTTCCCGGTTATTTGAATGAGGTGGCTGATGCTCTGTCTCGTTTTCAGTGGTCCCGATTCTGGCTGGTGGCGCCGGGGGCTTCGAAGGACGGGCAGGCTTGCCCGGACGAGATTTGGCAGCTGGGAACATCCTGCTTGGAGGACTTGTGAAGGCTTCCCTGGCGCCGGCCACTTGGGCCTCATACAGTAAGGTTTGGGGCCTGTGGGAGCGGTCACTGGACGGGCTGGCCATGGACAACGGGGAGGCCCTGCGAGATGCTTTCCTGTGGTACACTTGTCAGTTGCTGGCAAAAGGGGCGTCGCCTGCCATGGTGGACAGGTCCATGGCGGCGATGGCGTTTTGGTTCCGATGGCATGGGAAGGAGGACTTTACTAAGTCCTTCATTATCAGGCAGGCCCTGAAGGGCTATCGCAGGGGACGCAGGTCGCCGGATACCAGGCGCCCGGTGTCGGTTCGGCTACTGGGGGATTTGGTGGGTTTGTTGCCCGAAATCTGTTTCGATGGGTTCGAGGTTTCACTGTTCAAGGTGGCGTTTATTTTGGCGTTTTTTGGGGCATTCCGTATTGGGGAACTGGTGAGCGCTAATAAGAGGGTACAAGGGGGCCTGCAATTTTCGGGGGTTCGTGTCTTGGATGGGAAGGTGGTAGTGCACCTCGGCAGATCCAAAACGGACGTCCGCGGCGTGGGCCGGGACGTGGCACTGGGGGCATTGCCCGGCTCGGCTTTGTGCCCGTTGGCTGCTACGGCAGAGTACCTGGCGCGGAGGCCAGCGATGGGGGGTTCCTTGTTGGTGCATGCCGACGGATCCTCCCTCTCTCGGTTTCAGTTCACGAAAGTTTTTCGGTTGGGCTTGGGCAAGTTGGGGCTTCGTGCTGAACGATTTGGAACGCACTCGTTCCGTATTGGGACTGCCACGGAGGCGGCTCGGTTGGGACTGGGGGACGAGGTGGTGAAGCGGATCGGGAGGTGGGAATCCGTAAGATTCCGTTCCTATGTCCGATTGGGTCTGTTGGAATAATGAGTTTGGGGACCGTTTTTATGCAAAAAAAAAAAAATATATATATATATATATATATATGTTGGGGATGAGAGACTTGTAACTGGCTGTACTGCAATGGTTCAATGTGTTAATTGGGCTGGGGTGGGGGTCTCTGCCGGACTTCCCTCATCATTTGTTTTTTCCCCCCAGGGCGTGAGGCATGGATCGTGGGACATTCTTTTGTCTTCTGGGCCGAGAGGAGGGCCGCAGCTCGAGCGCAAGGCCAGCAGCTGGGTTTTCCGAGAGGCCAGTTGGCAATTCGCTGGTTTGGGTATCGGGGTTTCTGCTGGGGGGATGTTTGTGGTAAACTGTTTGGGATGCTGGCGGCGGGATACACGCCAGACTTACTGGTCCTGCATATTGGGGGTAATGACCTGGGCCTTACGCCGCAGCGACGGCTGGTAAAGTGGATGAAGCAGGACATCAATAAGTTGAGGGGCCTGCTTCCGGGGGTCATGTTGGTTTGGTCGGAGATTGTCCCGAGGCACCGGTGGCGGCACGCTCGGGATCCGTTAGCTATGGATAGGTGCAGGAAGAAAGTGAATAGCTTGATGGCAAGCTTTGTGCGGAAGGTAGGAGGTGTGGTGGTGAGGCACCTTGAGCTGGAGGAAGGGTTGCCAGGATACTACCGCTCGGATGGTGTTCACCTCTCAGAGGTGGGTTTGGACCTGCTCAACTTGGGTTGGCAGGATGGTATCAGGATGGCTCTGTTTATTCGGGGTGGCGGAGCTCAGACAGCTTAAGGGGTCAAGGTCTGAGCTTGTGGCGGGACGGGGAGCCGAAGGAGAGGAAATAGGCTCCCCTGGATGAACGTGAGGTGGAATAAACAGATTGTGGTCATCGGTGGTTGAGAGGTTTCGAGTCCTGGAGGTGACTCAGAACCTGGTGGGGCAGGGGTATCCGGGTATACCCCTGCCGTGGTTAATGGATGGTTGGCACTTTGGAATGTTGGTGTATGTTATAAATATGTTATATGTTATAAATATGTATAGGTGTTATTATATGGGGGTCATTGCCTTTTGTATGGTAGCCGAAGGAACAGGATGCGAGGGGGCGGAGTATGGGGGGCAATGACCCATGTTTAATATGTTAATTTATTATTGTTATTATTATTATTATTATAATTATTATTATAATTATTGGTTAATAAAGCTGTGGACAAATTTCCCCATAATACTTAGTGTCCGTGTGTTATTGGGTTAGGTTATGGGGGTGGTTTGTCCTGGATTCCGACTGCCCAAATGGCGACTATACACCTGTCACGGAGGTGCCTGCAGCTATAGAAGCCTAGCTAGTAGCAATCAGCTATCAGGGACTTAGGCTGCAGGTCCGGCAACACTATCAGTCTACTCACAGATAGGGAACGACAGATATCTCTTCCTGAATTCTTAGCTTGATCAGACAACAGCAAGATGCTACACTAGTCTTTCTGTCCAGGGTCGATCAGATATTTGACAGGGTTATCTTTTCATTTTATCTATCGATAACATATCCTGAGCACCCTGGGCTAGGAATTATTATTATTTTTGTTACGCTATTATTCTTTTGGGCTAAGCATTTAGGTCTGACATTAGACTTAGGTGCCCTTTGAAGGCACTGTTTAGACGTTAAGTGCCAGTTAGATTGTGTCAGGCTATGCATTAGCCGCTCACTGAGATCATTATTTACTACTGGGATAGACACGTCTCTCCTATGTCTGGGCAATTATGTTTTGGCTCGGCTGAATTTGAAATCATACTACAATAATACACAAGCAGCATAATTCTAGTTATCCTGACGCTCTTTGCTAAACCTGTTCCTGCTTTTGCTATCCATAAACCTGTTCCTGTCAAATTGCTATTTAACCCCTTAAGGACCAAACTTCTGGAATAAAAGGGAATCATGACATGTCACACATTAAGTTTTCTAGTATACGACAAAATAGATACTTTGTTTCCATGACCAAGTGTTGCAGTGAAACAGTTCCAGGTTCTCATTAGCATCTTAGCAGGCAGAGCACTCATTGGCAGCAGGTTATACAGCCAAACCTTTCTGCTCAGATCTAGCCTTCTAGTTGGGACAATACTAGTCTTTTATTATGCTCTCTGTTAATACTTTCTCTGTACCCAGGGCCGGCCTTAGGGGTGTGCGAGCTGTGCGGCCGCACAGGGCGCCATGGACCAGGGGGCGCCCTGTGGCTGACACAGCTCGCACTGTCTCCTAGTGACAGCCTGTGAGGGAGAGCTCAGAGCTCTCCCCTAATACAGGCTGCGCTGTGTAGCGTGGCCGGGCTCCGCCCCCCTGCCTCTTAATGCTGCCCTTACTGATAGTCCCCAGACTCTCCACTCGGATCTCAGTGAGAGAAAGGGGGCGGGGTTAAACGCCGATCGGAGGCGGAGCTACATGGGAAGCAGGGCGGAGCTACAGGCAGGCGAACCCTCTGGTAAGTTAGGGGAAGCAGGAAGGAGTTCCTGTTCCCCATCTACCACCACACTGCCCCCTGCTCCCCCATCCACCCTAACTGTGCCCCCTGCTCCCCCCCTACCCTAACTGTGCTCCCTGCTCCCCCCTACCCTAACTGTGCCCCCTGCTCCCCACCTACTCTAACTTTGCCCCCTGCTCCCCCCTACCCTAACTGTGCCCCCTGCCCACCACCTACCCTAACTGTGCCTCCTGCTCCCCACCTACCCTAACTGTGCCCCCTGCCCACCACCTACCCTAACTGTGCCCCCTGCCCACCACCTACCCTAACTGTGCCTCCTGCTCCCCACCTACCCTAACTGTGCCCCCTGCCCACCACCTACCCTAACTGTGCCTCCTGCTCCCCACCTACCCTAACTGTGCCCCCTGCCCACCACCTACCCTAACTGTGCCCCCTGCCCACCACCTACCCTAACTGTGCCTCCTGCTCCCCACCTACCCTAACTGTGCCCCCTGCCCACCACCTACCCTAACTGTGCCTCCTGCTCCCCACCTACCCTAACTGTGCCCCCTGCCCACCACCTACCCTAACTGTGCCTCCTGCTCCCCACCTACCCTAACTGTGCCCCCTGCTTCCCCACCTACCCTAACTGTGCCCATTGCTCCCCCACCTATCCACTGTGCCCTAGCTACCATAACTGTGCCCCTTGCTCTCCCACCTACCCACTGTGCCCCTTGCTTCCCCACCTACCCGCTGTGCCCCTTGCTTCCCAGCTACCACCATTGTGCCCTCTCTCCCCCAGCTACCACCACTGTGCCCCCTCTACCCCAGCTACCACCGCTGTGCCCCCTCGCCCCAGCAAGCTTATCTGTGCACTGCGCCCCAGCTACTCACTGTGCCCCTTGCTCCCCCACCTACCCGCTGTGCCCCTTGCTCCTCAGCTACCATCACTGTGCTCCAGCTACCACCACTGTGCCCCCACTCTCCCAGCTGCCACCGCTGTGCCTTCTCACCCCCAGCTAGCTTAACTGTGCCCCTGCTCCCCCAGCTACCCGCTGTGCCCCTGCTTCCCCACCTAGCCTAACTGTGCCCCTGCTCCCCAGCTACCCACAGTGCCCCTGCTCCCCACCTAGCCTAACTGTGCCCCCCACCTAGCCTATCTGTGCCCCTGCTTCCTACCTACCCACTGTGCCCCCTGCTCCGCCAGCTACCCACTGTGCCCCCTGCTTCCCCACCTAGCCTAACTGTGCGCCTGCTCCCCCCGCTGCACACAGTGCCCCTCCTCCCCACCTAGCCTAACTGTGCCCCCTGCCCCCCCACCTAGCCTATCAGTGCCCCTGCTCCCCCATCTACCGACAGTTCCCCTTGCTCCCCCAGCTACCACCACTGTGCCCCCTCTCCCCCAGCTACTACCACTGTGCCCTTTCTCCCCCAGCTACTACCACTGTGCCCCCTCTCCCCCAGCTACCCTCTGTGCCCCTGCTCCTCCACCTTCCCACTGTGCCTCTGCTCCCCCAGTTACCCACTGTGACCCTGCTCTCCAACCTACAACTACACTACCACTGCTCCCCCAGTTACCCACTGTGCCCCTGCTCTCCTACCTATCACTACACTACCCCTTCTCCCCCACTGTGCCCCATGTTCCCCCACCCACCACTACTTTACCTCTGCTCCCCCACCTACCAATACACTACCCTTGCTCCCACAGCTACCACCACTATGCCACCTGGTCCCCCACCTACCACCATTGTGCCCCCTGATCCCCCACCTACCACCACTGTGCCCCCTGATCCCCTACCTACCACTACACTGCCCCTGCTCCCCCAGCTACCACTACACTACACACCTATTGACACACACAGTACATGGATAAAGGGGTATGATGGGGGGGGGGGGGGCGCTGTGAAGATTTTTTGCACAGGGCGCCTTAGGGCCTAAGGCCGGCCCTGTCTGTACCCTATAGGTTTTCCCTCTCCTTCCTTTTTGGTTGATGTAGTGCCACATATTTAGAGCTAGATATCTCTTTTTACTTTTTGACAATATTAAAAGTTAATTTTTTAAACACTATAGAGGTCACTGGACAGTTTTGTCTTTCCTTGTTATTCCTAGGGGTTATCCCCTACTTTCTCTGCCCAGTATTATTCTGTATTGCTTCAAACCCCGTTTTTGTTTAAGCAACTTAAGGGTGTAAAAGGCTTCCTCTGCTTTAGGAGTTAAATGAAAGGGTTCACGGGTGAGGCAATCATACGAGGGCTGCATGTAGATTGCTGCAGATCGAAGCCAAGGGCGACAAAAGGAGACTAGGCCCAGAATGTACATAGCAGGACTAGGCTGCATGGAGGGTTAATTTGTTGAAAAGCATTTTTCCTGTCTTTTGTGAGATGATTTGCAGCAAGAGAGATACAGTGTCCTAAAAGATAACAGTGGGAACACATGCCTGCAGTTTGACCTCGGTAGCTTTGCACCCTGCCTGTGTTATAAAATGTAGTAAAGACAGGGTGTGCTCTGTACATGATTTCAGATCTAGGCAAATCATCAACATACTGCAACAATAAAACATCTTTGGCCCATGGCCACGTTTCTAGAATGCATAGTAGGTGAATTTGTGCACCCTGGGGTAATACACTCCAAGCGTATTGTTTCTTTTTATGTGTAAATGCAAAAAGTAATTGGCTGTCTGGGTTCAATGGAACAGAGAAAAATGCTGTGGCAAAAGTGACCTCGCCACTGTTTTTTGTGGTTAACTTTGGGCTAAAAAACAAGGTTAGTGCCATTTTCCCTGCTATGGTGCAGTATATGGGGCTTACTGAATGGATTAGGCTTATGGAGTTCGTTTACTGAACAAAGTGTCAAACAGCCGTACCACCCGCAAGTGGACTGTGCAGCCTGTTAAGCTCCCAGAAGCTGTGGTAAACCGCAGCTTAATTGATAAACGGCTGGGTGGTCGCCGTTCCTATAGTCAAACACGTGGCGGTGGCCACCTTAAACTGTCGAACGGCCAGCGGTGTTTTGTTACCGAGTGTATGGAACCGTTTTTTCGGGCACTCATCTGCACGAACACCGCTGGGACTTCCAGACTTCCAGCAATTCGTCTTTCCTCTATACGAAAGCAGCAGCGTTCGGTACATTGAATCATACGAACAAGAGACACTGGGGAATCACAGACTGATAGGGATTAATGAGCACCTTTCCCCTTATATCCTGTGTCACACTACACGATTGATTAAGTAATGTCAGGATGCTCTATTATAACAGCTGGCCTTTGATCCTGATTTGTGTCTTCTTGTCCCCCCCCCCCTGCACTGCATATCCTGTTAACATCTTGTCTTTATGACTATTGGGAAGTGTTTGTGTAATCAAGTAACACCTTTTGACCAGCTAATGCCAAATGTGCTTTAAGTTCTTTGAAGATGCAATTGGCAGGACATGACTGTATTATGTAAAGACAACCCCTTTTGGATGTGTTCAGAGATTTGTTATAAGATCTGTGTTTTCCCCATTAAAATTAGGAGCAGTATTTTGTCATACACTTGTGTGACGGAGTACTGCCCTCCAAGCTTGTATTTCTGCTGTGTCCATTCCTTGTCTTCATACCTGAGAGAAAACATTGCTGTCTGCTGAATTTAAACCACAACAATATGGTGTCAGAAGTGGAGAGAGAATCCAAATCGGGTAAGAACATCTTCTGTTTTATTTTTGTGTTCTTTGCCCTGTTTGGATTCTCTGAACAATTTTTTTTGTGGTTGCAGAAAAGTAATGTTTTTTTGTTTTTGTTTTGCCTTTCTTTTTGTTTTTGTTGTACTCTCAGAACTTAAAAAAGTTTGAGTCCCCAAGTAGCTGTGCATTATAAGATTTTACATAATATTATATTTTTACAGCATACTTTATGTTATGGGTTAGAGTCCCATAATAAGTTGTTATTAAGTTTGGGTTAGAGTCCCATGTTAAGTTGTATAAGAGAAAAATTTATATTTTATGGGTTAGAGTCCCATCTTACCGGTAAGTTGTATATAGTGGGTATAGCAGTCCCACTGAGTGACCAGATTTAGTCACTATATTGGATGCACGGTTTGGACACAATAGAATAAATGTTATTTTGTTATTGCAGCGCTGCATGTATAGTTGTATTGTTTAAAAAGTGTGCATTGTTCATATATAAAGTGTTATATATTGTAAAGTGTTATCTGTGTGAAGTTGGAAATGGGCTCCAGTAATGGTAAAAATTCACAACAAAATTCTGTCCCTAATAGTGCTGCATCACGTACTCCTCAAGTCAAGTCTCAGGGTCCTCGATTAAGCCAAACTCCATGCCAGTTTGTTCAAGAAACTATTGGAGATTACTATGCTGAGCCATTTTGTACAAATTTAGTTGTATGGTCAGAGAATTGTGATACAATGATTTGTAATCCATGGCCAAGAGAGGGTTCTTTTAGTGATTTTCATTTGCAAATGCTGAAAGGTATGTGTATTAAAGGTTTTAAAAAGTGGGGTCCAGGTGGAGATCCAAAATGGGATAAGAAGTATATGCATAATGCAGCTACAGGATGGTTAAAGTGTGCTCAGTTATGGGTTGTTCCTGATCAGGCTACAAAGTATGTTCAGGCTTCTGCAGCATCACCTGCTTGTGTGCCTTCTGTTATACCATTATATCCCAGTTTAGATAAAAAAAAATAAAAATAAAAGATTTTTTGGAATATTGATACGGATGAAATTTTAATGGCAATTGGTAGAAGGAACAGGCATGTTGGACAGATGGTTGTGAGTCCTTCTGCAATGGTGAGTTGCACTGCAGAAAGTGTTGATGTTGGGATGAAAAATGAGAAAGTGACTAGAAAGTCTGTGGATGTTGGTGCAGGGAATAAGCATGTTGTTAGTGTTTTAGTGGTGGATGAGGGTTATAAGAGTTATGGTGTACTAGTTCCCAGGCGGAGTTGATTGCTCTTACACAAGCTTGTATTACTTTTAAAGATTAATATGTGACTATTTATACTGATTCGAGATGTGCCTTTGGAGTGGTTCATGATTTTGGTGTCATTTGGCAGGCTAGAGGTTTTGTTGCGGCTGATGGTCGAACTGTTTCTCATTTTGCATTGATTGATGGATTGTTGAGAGCCATGCTGTTGCCTGGATCTTTGGCTGTTGTGAAGTGCAAGGGTCATGATACAGATCACTCCATGGTCAGGGATGGTAATGATTTTGTAGATTTGGTGTCGAAAAGGGCGGCTGTCTCTTTTCCCTTACGGCCAGATTACAGTATTGTTTCTTGTGGCCAGGTCTTAACTGCAGTGCATATAGCCCCTCATACTGATGACATTGATATTCTTTCTATGCAGGCTGGATCATCTTCGGATGACTTAGCTTACTGGAATATACATTCTGTTACACCTGATGCAACTTCTGGTATCCTCAAGGATCCTAAAGGTCGCATAGCAATCCCTCAAGCTTCTTCTGTGTTACTCGTCCGACAGTTCCATAGCTATGGACATGTCGGACAAAGAGGGGTATTGGCTATGCTAAAATAACGATTTGTAATTAACAGGTAAGATCATACAGTTACCAATATTTTATCCTGGTGCTTAACATGTGCAAGAGTTAATGCTACCAAACCACAGTTTAGTAAACATGACCACCTTCCTCCAGTGGAAGGCCCAATGTTACATTTACAAATTGACTTCACGCATATGAAAATGGCAAAAGGCGGACTCAAGAATTTACTTGTCATTGTAGACACGTTTTGACTGCCGAGTTAGGATTAATAGTGATAAAGGAACTCCTTTTGCTTCAGCAGTTACACAGCAGGTTTGTAAAATGTTGAGTATAGATTGGAAATTTCATATACCCCATCACCCTCAGTCATCAGGGCAAGTAGAAATGATGAATAGAATGATAAAGGAGAAATTGACAAAAGGAGGCTTGGGTAGCACACGTAATTGGCCAGACGATTTGCCAGCAGTTTTAGCTGAGATCAGACTGACCCCTAGTTCCTCTACGGGTTATTCACCCTTTGAAATTTTAATGGAGAGACCTTTTCCAACTTCATGGTGTAAGTCCAAAGGTGCTTTGATGGTGAGCGGAGACCTAAATGTTGTGTTATAGGTATTGAACCTTGTAGACGAATTGAATGGCATCTATGGTGATTTGTCTCTATCTCTTCCTCATCCTTCAGGTACAACCACACATCCTTTCAGGCCTGGAGACCAAGTCTTGGTGAAATCCCTCTTCAAATCCGGAACCTTTGATCCACCATACAGTCCTTCAACAACCGTTGTTGCCATCACCAGAAGAGCCGTTCTGATCGAGGAGAACCAGATGTGGATTCGTGAAAGCTGATTAGAAAGATGTCCCATCAAGCACTGGATATTCAAAGCAAAGAATGATCAACCTCAGACTGATCCAGAATGAACAATAGTGCTCGGTGCACCCTAATTATTCTTCTTTCCATGGGACTTGGTTATGCGCTGATTAATATTATTTGATCCCAAAGAACAGTGATAGTAAAATATGTTATTAATATATTTCACTCCAAGCAGGCTTTATCTTCTTCATCATGCGAAACAGACAATCATTTTATTGGATCTGCAAAGAATTTATACCAAGCCCTAAAATTTAACTAATTGTTTAATAAACCTTAATTCGTCCAGGAGTGAGGGACGGTCTTATTATAGCCATGGCTCCCCGGAGATTTTCTTCAGAAATAACGGTTCTGAAGTATTTTTTCTTCCCTGAGTGCTATAATAGACAATTAATTAATTTACTGATATGTTATTCTTTCAGAATAAAAGATTGGAATGAAATGGATTAATGAGCACCTTTCCCCTTATCCTGTGTCACACTACACGATTGATTAAGTAATGTCAGGATGCTCTATTATAACAGCTGGCCTTTGATCCTGATTTGTATAAATCTTCTTGTTTCCCCCCCTGCACTGCATATCCTGTTAACACCTTGTCTTTGTGACTATTGGGAAGTGTTTGTGTAATCAAGTAACACCTTTTGACCAGCTAATGCCAAATGTGCTTTAAGTTCTTTGAAGATGCAATTGACAGGACATGACTGTATTATGTAAAGACAACCCCTTTTGGATGTGTTCAGAGATTTGTTATAAGATCTGTGTTTTCCCCATTAAATTTAGGAGCAGTATTTTGTCATACACTTGTGTGACGGAGTACTGCCCTCCGAGCTCGTATTTCTGCTGTGTCCATTCTTTGTCTTCATACCTGAGAGAAAACATTGCTATCTGCTGAATTTAAACCAAATGTTATTTGTTATTTTGATGTGTTTTCATACTCTTGAAATAGACTGGTCGACCCAGCTGAATTCATGGAACTATTCTGGGCAGGAGCCTCGTGGACGGCCGGGCAGAAATGTGACCTCCAGCTAACTTTTGAACCCCTGAACCGATCTAGGTGATTTTTAAGTATGTTGTTCCCCTATATTGGGGCTGTCAGGAAATGTAATTTCCTTTTTATGGGGTTTTATGTGTTTTTAAGGTACTTTTGGGATTTCATAAAAATGTATGTTTTTCTGTGCTAATCTAACTCAATTATCTCCAAGCACAGAGGAGGGATTCTATTGTTTGTGTATGGGATTGTCTCACTGTATGACGCTGTTTTTATTGGTTTGTTCACTTTGTGTCCCTGTGCCCAACAAGTCCACCTGGGTGTCTCCCTTGTTTGGAAACTTGCATCAAACAGGGATCTGTACTTGGACCCATTCTCTTTAATATTTTTATTAGTGATATTGCAGAAGGTCTTGATGGTAAGGTGTGTCTTTTTGCGGATGATACTAAGATATGTAACAGGGTTGATGTTCCAGGAGGGATAAGCCAAATGGCAAATGATTTAGGTAAACTAGAAAAATGGTCAGAGTTGTGGCAACTGACATTTAATGTGGATAAGTGCAAGATAATGCATCTTGGACGTAAAAACCCAAGGGTAGAGTACAAAATATTTGATAGAGTCCTAACCTCAACATCTGAGGAAAGGGATTTAGGGGTGATTATTTCTGATGACTTAAAGGTAGGCAGACAATGTAATAGAACAGCAGGAAATGCTAGCAGAATGCTTGGTTGTATAGGGAGAGGTATTTGCAGTAGAAAGAGGGAAGTGCTCATGCCATTGTACAGAACACTGGTGAGACCCCACTTGGAGTACTGTACACAGTACTGGAGACCCTATCTTCAGAAGGATATTGATACCTTAGAGAGAGTTCAAAGAAGGGCTACTAAACTGGTTCATGGATTGCAGGATAAAACTTACCAGGAAAGGTTAAAGGATCTTAACATGTATAGCTTGGAGGAAAGACGAGACAGGGGGGATATGATAGAAACATTTAAATACATAAAGGGAATCAACACAGTAAAGGAGGAGACTATATTTAAAAGAAGAAAAACTACCACAACCAGAGGACATAGTCTTAAATTAGAGGGACAAAGGTTTAAAAATAATATCAGGAAGTATTACTTTACTGAGAGGGTAGTGGATGCATGGAATAGCCTTCCAGCTGAAGTGGTAGAGGTTAACACAGTAAAGGAGTTTAAGCATGCGTGGGATAGGCATAAGGCTATCCTAACTATAAGATAAGGCCAGGGACTAATGAAAGTATTTAGAAAACTGGGCAGACTAGATGGGCCGAATGGTTCTTATCTGCCGTCACATTCTATGTTTCTATGTTTCTATCAAAGGCCAGTGTGCCTCTATTAAAATTCTGTTCCTGTTTTAACCTCAACATAGAGTCTCATCTCATCTGTGGGGGGAAAAAGCTGTATCTACCCTGGGGATTGCTATATCACTATACTCCCCATGGCTTATAATCACTAGCTCTTTTAAGAGCTATTCCTGCAACACTCTCTGGAGTAGGAGAGGTTCAGAAGCTGGATCCTGGTCTTGGGTCCAGGGTGGGTGGAGGATGGCAAGTTCCCAGCCAAGCTCTAACGCTGGATGTGGGGACTGCAGTGCTGATGGTGTCTGGTGGAGTGCTTGGAGTCCTCGGTGAGCACTAGGAGCATCCGTCGGTGGAGGTACCCAACCGGGTTGCAGGAAGCTCTGTTACAAATGCATTTGCCAAATCAATGACCATAATCACCTTAGAAGAAGGTGGAGTCTGTGGCAACAGAGTATGAGGGTTGCGGACATTGGGGTCAATTAATTTAGTCACTGCATCTATTGCCCTTAAATCATGTACCATACGGTATACTACTGGTTTCCCCTTCTCTTATTTCTCTTTGATGGGATACAAGGGGGTATTGCAAGTGGAGGTTATTGGGACAATTATACCTTCCTGCAATAAGTCCTGGATGAACTGATAAATGGCGTCATCTTATGCTGAGCTAAGGGGGTACTGTTTCTAAAAGGGAGGGGTGACTCCCGGTAGGAGAGTCACTTTGACTGGGGGCACAGAGAGTCTGCCTGTGTCTGTCTTCCCTGTTGCCCATAGAAAGTTGGGTACTGAGTGTAAAGGATCGTGCTATCCGTGCAGCCCTGATCCTTGTAGCGTCTCCCGAAATCCAAGCTGAGTAGAGTAAAATAGTGATTAAAGCTCCCAATCCCCCAAACATGAGTCGAGACTTCATGAAGGGGTAAAACGCTCTGTTTATTGATGGCCAAACTCAGCCCTTTTATGATGGTCTTCCAGCAAGGGAACTCCCACAGGGGACCTTGTGGAAGACTGTGACAAAATATACAGCACCAATCAGTGTACAGTACAATTATTAAACACACCCACAGTAACAGTGTAACCCCTCCTCTCTATCCTGGAGATAATTAACTTACCCCTCCTCTCTATCCTGCAGATAATTAACTTAAGTGGTTGCAGAGAACCTAATTATCTCCAGGTAGAGAAAAACATGTCCTTTTTATATTTTACAAAACTGTATTAAAATCTATAACTTAAATTTAACCGAACATATTCCCCCTATTCCACATACCCCCAGATAGCTTGGATCTGAGCGCATATTATAGGCGAATAGCGCTCAGATCCCACGAACACAGTTCTCAATATCATTGAGTAAAGTTTAAGTTCACCAGTTGTTCGTGCAATTCAATCCGAAGAGAGTTCCATAATTGTAGCTACCTGGGGTCGGTATGTCTTGGGTGAAAAGAAAGTCCCGAACGGCAAGGTGATTAACATGTTCGGGAGATATTAACCATATGAACGAGGACTCGGTACTTATCAGCGGTGGGTGGCGGAATACGTGTCCGAAAATAGATCCAGAGGATTGTTGTCTTTCCACCCTGTTCGTTCGACGGTTTTAAAATGGTGACTGCCACGTGTTGGTCAAACGAACGAGGACCACCATGCCTTTCGTCAATTACCTTGCGGTTAACCACAAGGTCTGGGAGGTAAATGAGGGGCACACGACCTCAGTGGGAGGTCGGGTGCTTTGGTAGTTTGTTCGGTTCTTTGGAACTACACGAATTAGGCGTATATACGCATGGTTAAACTAAATTCTGTGTAACGGATCGCCTGGCACCCCGACTTGGTACCTCCGTTAATGGATGCTCCTAGTGCTTCCCGAGGACTCCAAGCACTCTGGCAGACACCACAATCACCGAGTCCGAGAAACCTTTAAATTCTCCCAAGCATATGAATGCTGTAGACCATTGAATAGGAACCATACGAATAGGCTTGTACTCCTAGCAGTCAACTGGAACAGCATGCAATAAATCCTTCCCCCAATAATGAGACGACACATCACTTTGAGGGTAAAACAGGAACTCTGGACTGGCTCATCCAGCCTGGCTTTTATTACACTTGTACCCTTACAGGTCACACCCAGGGGGAGGCATAAAATAACCAATCACATACATGGTTCAGCCCACACATCCCCTCCCCTCAGATAACATTAAACCCAATTATCCGGTACACTTTTCCAGCCAAGTTCTGGATGTACCCCAAAACCCGGGGGTACACCTTTAAATCCAGCATCGCTGGATAGCCCTTATTCAGGGGGACAACATATCCAAAATTCAAGTAATTCGGATGAACGGTTCGTGAGATATGGGGTTCCAAAGATTTGACCGACCGCATGGGTAAAGTATCCGAAAACAGTTCCATGCATTTTGGCCCTGCGGTCGGTCACAAACAAGGGAATGAAAACAGGCGAATTGCCTGTGTTATAGAGCCTGGAGAGGGTTTGAATGAATTCCCTTGTTTATGGGGTTCTTTCTACCGAACGGCGGGTCATTCGGTAGTTTCCATACGAATTTCTGGAAGTATGGAGGTCTCAGCGGTGTTTGCCTTGTCAAGTGTCCGATTTTAGTTCCAGACACTCGACGGCAAAACACCGCTGTTCGGTAGTTTAAGATGGCCGCCGCCACGTGTTTGTTTCCCGAATGGCGGCCACCCAGAGGACAAAGACCACACTGCACTGATTGCCAATTACCCGTTTGCAACATTGTTGCAAACTGTAATTGGAGGCACACTCATTCCTGGGTGGTCTGGTTGTTCGGTAGTTTCACTCAATATAATAAATGGAGTGATTCTACCGAACAATCAGGTGAATGCTGCATACATATCCCAGGTTAAACTTAACACACAAATACACATATAATATTACAGGCAGTACACTAGAATATGTATCACAGTCTTAAAGGGACAGTAGTCCCAAAAGTCCCAATATGTCCATAGATGCTGTTAAAAGGGCCAGTAGCAGCAATATACAGTACAATATGCCCCAAATAACCCAGGGGCCATAGTCAGCAGGTAGGAGGCTAGCAAACAGGCTTCTCCAGGGCCCAGTGGCGAGGTTGGTTTCGCCACATTCTGTTTCTCTGAGGCTTGTTAAAACAGGGATTTCGTTACACTGAGGTAAAGTCAATTGTCGGTTCATTCACAGGATTGGTCAAGTGGCACACTGGCAAGTGGTATGAGACAGATATGAGACATGATATGAGACTCCTTGCAAGTGGTAAGAGACAGATATGAGACATGATAGGAGATATGAGACTCCTTGCAAGTGATATGAGACAGATATGAGACATGATATGAGATATGAGACTCCTTGCAAGTGATATGAGACATATATCTTCTAGAGGCAAAGCCAAAGTCCCATTACCAGTGGAACTGAACTGTATGTTGACTACAGATAGAGGGTCCAGCTATGTCGGGAATAATTAAAGCGTGCAGGGACACTGAGTTGTCAATTTCCAATGGGGATGCAGCAGCATCTTGTGAAGGAGGGGTAAGCAGGGGTGCTGCTGCATTGTGACAGTCAGGCTTGAAGTGAGAAGGACAATTACCATTTTGCTTGATGTGTCCTTTTCTCCAACAGTTCAAGCATTCTTGCTGGTGGCTATTGGCCACTCTGGGGGCAGTCACAGCCATAAGGTTTGCTGGTTTCTTGCGTGTATTAGAATTAGCATCTACCCCATGGAGTAATTGAGTCCCCTCCATGCCTGAAGGGCAGTGCGTAAGGGAGGGTGTAGACCATCCATAAAACAGTAAACAAGGTGTCTGACAGATAGGGGGTCTGATTCAGAGTATCCTAACGACTCCCAGCCTACCTGAAGGCTAGCAAAAAAATAGTATCCACTGATTCCTCTTTACCTTCTGTTACAAACTGCTATTTGTAACTGGCCCTTTAAATGATAAATTGCCCTGCTTCCCTGGATTGGGGAGAAGCCTATTTGCCAGCCTCCTCCCGCATGACTATGGCCCCTGGGAGATTGGGCCCTTTAAAAACAGTATGGACTTTTATTGGGTGTGTATGGCCCTTTAAGAACCGTCTGGGGACATATTATGACTTTGTTGAACAATGCCCCTTTAAGACTATGTCCCCAGACTGTTAATATACTGTGTTCCTGGCTTTCTCCCTCTTGGTTCAGTAAATGGGGCTTACTGAACCAAGTACCACACAGGCGGACCACCCAGAAGTGGAAGTGTGCAGGCAATTTACCTCCCAGGCTGTGAGGTTACTGCAGGTTAATTGCCGAGCACTGGGTAACTGCAGTTCGTGCAAACAAACAGGTGGCGGCAGCCATCTTTGTTCTTCGAATGAGGTCGGCGGTATGTGTAGCCAAATTCATGGAACTAAAATTGGCTACACATTTCCGCGAACACCGCTGACCCTTACCTTCTCCTACACTAAACTTTCAGCTGCAGAGACTAAGTCCCGTTCGAAGATTCAAACGCCCGTTCGAATGGGACTTAGTCGTTTTACTGCATGAAAATGTGCTTGCGGTCGGTCATAAAGGACTTCCGTCTAACTTTTTATCCACTGCATGGATTTGGCTGATTTTTGAGAGTGTTTGTGTTTAAAGTGTGCTGATTAATAATATGTATTTTTTATGAAGATGGATGTCTGGTTTTAAAGTTGCAGTGTATGTGTAAAAACTGTATTTGTCCTGCTTGTGATAATTATGTTAACCCATTGTCTACCATAATTAAATCACAGGCAGAGGAGGAGGATTTTGTGTGTAATTGCTGGGAGTGTTTTCTGTAATGTACGTGTGTTATTGGTTGTTTTGTAACGCCCTGTGGGTGGTCCTATCTAAGGGGATTCTGCATAAAAGAAGCTTCTTTGGGTGCCAATAAACAGAATGACTTGACCCTCTAACTTGCAGCCTTGACTCATGTTTGTAGGGGACAGCTATAATCACTACAGGGATTGCTATGCTCTTCATACTCCCTTAGCTACTGAGCTCTTGTCAGAGCTCTTATTCCTGATCCTGCTTCGCTCTACAGAAGGAAGAGGTTCACCTACTGGAACCTGGAGCCTGGTCGTAGGTCCAGGGCGCAGAGCAGATGGCGAGATACCAGCCCAGCAGCGGTAGTTCATGGAGTACTTATGGTGGCTACGCAGTAGTTATGGTGTCTACGGTGCTGATGGTCCCTTGGTGAGCGCTAGGAGCATCCTTTCTACGGTCCAACCAGCCTGGAGGCAACCGTAACACCTTCCACCAAGGGTTAGCACATTCACATCTGGGACTAATCCAGTAAGATTTTTTTAGTAACTGGATTAATAGTGGAGACAGGGACTTGAGGGGTCTGTTTGATACACGACTTAGGGTCACCCTCATGCTTACCTAGGTAAAGTGGTCGGTTGTATGAGTAGGGCACCCCAGAGAATCTCCTCTGGCTTAGAGGCAGTATAGCAGGCCCAGGACATGAAAGACCCAGGATCAAATCCCCTGTCTGGCACCTTTTTGGAATAAACCTAAAGGTGTCCCAGACCACCTGCCAAGAGATGTATTGATATGCTGCGCCTCCTTTAAGCTTAAGAGCTATAAGAAATATGTTTCAGGTATTGTACCGGAGGAGTGGAGGAAGGCAGATGTTGTTCCTATATTTAAAAAGGTGAACAGCGCTAATAATAAGAAACATACATACGTATAATGAAATACTGGCCAACGAAGTAGCTTGAAAAAAGAGAACAAAAAATACAATAATGGTACAGTATGTATGAACAATATCACTGGACAAAATAGGTGTTAAATTCACACTCACACTTTTAAGAGCTATATCAGCTCGGTATTGGAATAATCCCCGTCTGTGGATTTCTTGGATTTCTTGGAATTCGATACCGTTGGTGGACTTATAGGTATAGATGTTCGTTATATGTAAAACAAAAATAAAATGCACCACATGGTATAGTATGTATATGTAAAATAACTCAGTAAAATGGATGATCCTACTTACATATACTAGAGCAAGAACCTGCTCTAGTTTGGAGAGCTTCAGGTGGAACAATCCCCACCTTGGGATATAATGGACCCAGGTATAGCAGCAAATCAATGATGGGTAGGAAGGAGGACAAGAAAGATGACTGGATATGTATAAAAAATATATACTTTATTACAGATTAGTAAAAAGTGAAAATAGTAAACTATAAAACCAGTCCTGTTAAAAAGTCCAAAATTCTTCCTCACTTGACGCGTTTCGCCGAAGCTTTTTCAAAAGTGAATGCTTGCTGCTTGGGGTCCTCGAGATTAAATACCTTCTCTGATGATGAAAATCGATTCCTCTGTGTATAATCCGTCACTTGCGGTTTTGTCAAAGTGGCATAGGCGGAAGTCCTCCGAACAATAGTTGCAGTGTTAAACAGGCATAAGGTGTATAAGTAACGTAAAAAATATATAATTTTTTATTTCTAACTTCTTAGTGATGGCGTAAACGGAAGTATACTGGCCGCCATTTTTAATATGGGCTAATATCCAAAATAGTAATCAGAGGTTAGGAGACCAGAAGGGAGCATTTTCTAAATGTAAAAGACACATATATATACAAATAAGAAGAGTATAAATAACATAATGTGAAAAATACAGTAATATCTACATAAAAGAATATAGACACCCTTTTTAAAAATTCTTATAAAAAGTGAACTAAGTCAAATTCTATGTTGAGCCCATTTGGGTGAAGGGTATCTAAACAGTAAACCCACCCCATTTCTAATTTACCTATATTTCTAATAGTATCGCCCCCTCTCCAGTGTGGATTTTAAAAGACCAGGATCTTTATTGTGCTGTAAGAAATGTGCGGATACAGAGTGGTTTTTGTTACCTTTTTCAATATTGCGGCAATGTTCGCTGATTCTTACTTTCAGGGGTCTTATTGTTCTTCCAACATACTGTAGTCCGCATGGACATTCTAATACATAGACTACATTATTGCTATTGCACGTTATGATCTCATTAATATTAAAACGTTTTTTGTTTCTATTTGACTTAAACTCTGATGTGCATTTTTCCATTTTATGTGTTTTTCTACATGATATACACGTATCACATCTAAATAAAACCTTTATTTATAGTTAGAAAATTATTTTTTTGTGTGTTTTAATTCCTAGTAAAGTTTTTTGTGAGTTGTAATTTTAGATTAGGTGCACCTCTATATATTATGGTGGGTTTATCTGGTAAGGCTTTACTTAATATTGGATCCTCTTTGAGTAGATGCCAATTTTTATTAATAATTTTTTTGATGTGTTTGTTTTTATTATTATAATCAAATGTAAGGGGGAGAGTGAATTTATTAATTTGAGGATCTTTAGGTGGTTTCTGGAGCAATAATGATTCTCTCTGTGTTTCATCTATTGATATTATTGTTTTTGGTCTATTTTTTTAGTGCTATAACCTTTTTGTATAAACTTTTGTTTCATTTTTGTTGCTTGGGTGTGGAATACTGATGCTTCTGAGCAATTTCTTTTCAGTCTGAGAAATTGGCTTTTGGGTATTCCATTAAGCCACATGGGGTTATGGCAACTGTCATAGCTGATAAAAGTGTTTGTATGTACTTCTTTAAAATGGGTTCTTGTGTAGAGTGTGTTCTCTTTGACATAACGTTCTAGATCTAAAAAAGTGACTGTTTGTTTACTACAATGTGAAGTTAAAATAATGCCTTCATTATTTCGATTTAGGTAATTGATGAAAGATTCTGCTGTAGACATGGATCCTTCCCATATAAAGAGGAGATCATCAATATATTGATGATATGAAACCAGGTTTGCGCACCAGTCATGCCCCTCCCATATCCATCTATCTTCCCATTCTGTCATGAATAGGTTGGCATAACTGGGCGCAAACCTGGTTCCCATTGCTGTCCCTGTGGTCTGGAGATAAAAAGAATCTGCAAACCAAAAGTAGTTGTGGTGTAAAATAAGATCTATTCCCTTTAAAATGAATTCAATTTGAGCAGAGTTCATATCTTTATATTTTTCTAAAATATATTTAACCGCTGAGATCCCTTTTACATGTGGAATTATCGTGTACAGTAATTTTACATCACAGGTAATGAGGATATAGTTTTCTTTCCAGGTGATGTTTTTTTATATATTCAGAAGATCTATGGTGTCTTTTAGATAGGATTTACTTAGTTTTACATATGGCTGAAGCATGATATCGATATATTCGGAAAGATTTGCCAGGATTGAATCTATGCCAGAGACGATGGGTCTTCCGGGTGGGTTGATGGGGTCTTTGTGGATCTTTGGTAGAAAGTATATTACAGGGATCTTAGGATATAGGGTATTAATGTAATCAAATTCTTTTAAAGTCAAAATCCCCTTCTCTTTACCCTCTCTAAAAAGATTTATTAGTAACGTCTTAATATCACTTGTGGGATCTTTTTTTAGTTTGGTGTATGTTTGTGGGTCATTTAGTTGTTTATAGGCCTCAGTCTCATACATCTCTTTTGATAAAATAACTAATCCCCCCCCCCCCTTGTCGGCCAGTTTTATTACAATAGATTCGTCTTCTTTTAAGAATTTAATGGCTTCCCTTTCTTTTTTATTTAAATTGAATTTATCGTATTTATGGTTAGTTTCTAATTTTCCAAGTTCTCTATTTACCTTTTTTTCGAAAATTTCTAATGCCCCAGATTTATAGTAGGATGGGTAAAAAGTTGATCTCTTTTTTAGAAAACTATTTTTATAAACATTTGTGTTCGGGTCGATTTCAGTTACAGCTTTGTTTTCTTCTTAATTTTTGGATACATATAATCTTTTCAAGGTCGCGTTTCTTATAAATTTATTTACATCAATAAAAGCCTGAAAACTGTTAAAAGTTTTTGTTGGTGCGTATTTAAGTCCCTTTTTTAAAACATTTATTTGTATGCTAGTTAATACTTTGTTAGACAAGTTGAAAATGCCATAATTGTCTGTTTTTTCATTCTGTTCTTGCTCATTCTGTTCTTGCTCTAGTATATGTAAGTAGGATCGTCCATTTGACTGAATTATTTTATATTTACATACTATACCATGTGGTGCATTTTATTTTTGTTTTATATATAACGAACATCTATACCTATAAGTCCACCAACGGTCTCGAATTCCAAGAAATCCACAGACGGGGATTATTCCGTCCAGGCTTCCAATACCGAGCTGATATAGCTCTTAAAAGTGTGAGTGTGAATTTAACACCTATTTCGTCCAGTGATATTGTTCATACATACTGTACCATTATTGTATTTTTTGTTCTCTTTTTTCAAGCTACTTCGTTGGCCAGTATTTCATTATACGTATGTATGTTTCTTATTATTAGCGCTGTTCACCTCTCTGTTATATTTGTCCACTTTTCACAAGGTTGAGGGAACACCTTGTCGGTGAACTGCAGCTTACTATTAAGAAGAGAGCGCTTATTTCCGTTTTTTTTTTTTTTATATTTAAAAAGGGTTCAAAATCCTTGCCTGGAAATTATAGACCTGTGAGCTTAACTTCTGTGACTGGGAAATTATTTGAACGGCTATTAAGGGATAATATTCAGGAATTCATTGGGAAGAACTGTGTTATTAGCAATAATCAGCATGGTTTTATGAAACATAGGTCATGTCAAACTAACCTAATTGCATTCTACGAAGAAGTAAGTAGAAGTATAGATCAGGGTGTTGCAGTGGATGTGATCTACTTGGATTTTGCCAAGGCATTTGATACGGTTCCTCACAATAGGTTAGTCTTCAAACTAAAAGAAATTGGTCTAGATGAATATTCTTGTTGTTGGGTAGAACATTGGCTTAAGGATAGAGTACAGCGAGTTGTCATTAATGGTAAATTTTCAAGCTGGACAAAAGTAGTAAGTGGTGTCCCTCAGGGTTTTGTTTTGGGACCGCTTCTATTTAACATATTTATAAAAGATCTTGAAATGGGCATTGAAAGCCATGTATCAGTGTTTGCAGATGACACAAAACTTTGTAAAGTAATAAAATGTGAGCAGGATATTGCCTTGCTGCAGAGGGATTTGGATAGATTGGGGGACTGGGCACTAAAATGGCAGATAAAATTTAACGTAGAAAAATGCAAAGTTATGCACTTCGGGGTTAAGAATGCACAAGCAACTTACACCCTAAATGGTAGTGAACTAGGGATAACCACACACGAGAAGGATTTGGGAATTGTTATTGACAACAAATTAGGTAGCAATATGCAATGTCAATCTGCTGTTGCTAAGGCCAGTAAGGTTTTGTCATGTATAAATAGGGGCATACATTCTCGAGATGAAAATATAATTTTGCCTTGTGGCGAAACCAGCTTCGCCACTGTGAACTGGAGAGGCCTGGCTGCTAGCCTCCTGCCCGCTGACTATGGCCCCTGGACATATTGCACTTTAAAGACTATATTTGGGCATGTACTAATTTATATTGCTGCTACTGGCCCTTTAAAATCAGCAATGGACATTTTGGGACTACTGTCCCTTTAAGACTGTGAAGCATATCCTATTGTACTGCCTATATATTGTATATGTATTTATGTATGCAGTTAACCTGGGTTATATATATATATATGCCGCATTCATCTGATTGTTCGGTAGAATCACTCCATTCATTGTATTGAGGAAACTACCGAACAACCAGACCACCCAGGACTAAGTGTGCCTCCAATTACCGTTTGCAACAATGTTGCAAACGGGTAATTGGCAATCATGTAATGTGTTCTGTGTCCTCTGGGTGGCCGCCATTCAGGAAACAACCACGTGGCGGCGGCCATCTTAAACTACCGAACAGCGGTGTTTTGCCGTCGAGTGTCTGGAACTAAAATCGGACACTTGACTAGGCAAACACCGCTGAGACCTCCATACTTCCAGAAATTCGTATGGAAACTACCGAATGACCCGCCGTTCGGTAGAAAGAACCCCACAAACAAGGGAATTCATTCAAACCCTCTCCAGGCTCTATAACACAGGCAATTCGCCTGTTTTCATTCCCTTGTTTGTGACCGACCGCAGGGCCAAAATGCATGGAACTGTTTTCGGATACTTTACCCATGCGGTCGGTCAAATCTTTGGAACTTCATATCTCCCGAACCATTTATCCGAATGGGCTGATTCTTGCATATGTTGTCCCCCTGAATAAGGGCTATCAGGGGATACCTGTTTTGGAGGTGTAGCATATGTATTTGGGGTACATCCAGGAATTGGGGAAAAAGGTGTACGGTATAATTATGTTAAGTGCTAATCTAAGGGGAGGAAATGTGTGGGAGGTACATCCATGTGATTGGTTAAATTCATCCTCCCCCTGGGAGTGTCCTGTATGTACTTGGTTGTAATAAAAGCCAGACTGGGTGTCCCAGTCCACAGTTCCTGCTTAACCCTCAAAATGAAGTGTCGTCTCGTTCTTGGGGGGGATTGGATTGTAAGCTGACTGCCAAGAGTGTAAGCCGATTGTATGCTTTTCTTGTTCAGCTGTTCCAGTTCGGAGTGTTATTTCGTATCCAGCTCGTGAGTTCTGATGTTCTGCAGTAGCTGTGCCTGTCTATGGAAAAGGGGATTATCGCCTAAACGCATTTTTCCCCTTGTATGCTGAAACGGTCCGTTACAATTGGTGGCAAGCGGCGGGATCGTTCCTACAACCAGAGGGACAGCTACAGACAACACCATTCCTGGATTACAAAGTGAGGGCAACGCCAGTACCCGTACAGCGACCCTATCTACAAAGGATTTTGGGAAAATGGGCAACACGCACACCTGGGCAACACACACACCTGAGGAAGAGAGTGAATTAGAATGGAGAGATAATGCCCGGATAGAATTATGGGATGATGCCCTGGAAGAAGTCCAGTATCAACGGCAGCAGCGCTTTCCTGGTGCCGCATACCAGTTGGAGGAACAAATGGCCTGGCGGATGCCGCTTCTGGGGGACCAACCCGGAGGGGAGCGGGTAAGACGACTTGAGTACCTCGTGGAAAGGGAACTGAGCCTGGACGTCTCATACCGGGCACTGTGGTGGTGCACTGTCCAGCCAGAGACGTGGAGGGCAGAGGGCATCCAGCCGGAGGGGGATCACTACACTAGCCCTGGCCTGTTGTGGAAGGCCCTAACAGAAGACGTCGACTTCGGCAGTCCAGCAGAGTCACGGTACTGGGCTATCGTGCATTACCGGAGTGAGATGTTACAGGGCCCGAGATCTATTGGACTGGGACAAGACCTCCGCCGTTTCGCTGGCATGGAACAAGGGCTGGAGATGGACTATGTAGAACTATTAAATTCCGTCCAGCCGCAGAGAGGGGACGCAGACCGGGAAAACTGGGTGGCAGACCCAGACCTGCTAGCCTACAGCTGGGAAAACGGGGCCGAGGTACCTCCTGCTTCACTACCAGCTGCAGAAGTGGGGGACCTCATGGACTGGCCCTGGAGAGACCCACAGATGGCCGGGGGAGATGGGACCGAGATCTCTCTACCGGCCCTACAGGGATGCTGGGCAGTCGGCCCAGATCCCCAGCGGCAGTGTGTACCCCAGGGAGCTGATGGTGTCGTCCATCCTCCCCAGCGGCAGTGTGTGTCCCAGGGAGCAGAAGGTGCCGTCCTTCCTCCCCAGCGCCAGTGTGTACCCCAGGGAGCTGATGGTGTCGTCCATCCTCCCCAGCGGCAGTGTGTGTCCCAGGGAGCAGAAGGTGCAGTCCTTCCTCCCCAGCGGCAGTGTGTACCCCAGGGAGCTGATGGTGTCGTCCATCCTCCCCAGCGGCAGTGTGTAACCCAGGGAGCGGATGGTGTCGTCCTCCCTCCCCAGCGGCAGGCTGAGTTACAGGGGGCAGAGGTTGTTGTTCCTGCCCCCCAGCAGCAAAGTGAGATGCCAAGAAGGCAGTGTGAAGTGAAGGGAGAGGAGAGCAGCGTCCTCCCTCCCCAGCGGCAATGTGTGCCCCAGGGAGCTGATGGTGTCGTCCATCCTCCCCAGCAGCCGTGTGGGTCCAAAGGAGCCGAAGGTGCAGTCCTTCCTCCCCAGCGGCAGGCTGAGTTACAGGGGGCAGAGGTTGTTGTTCCTGCCCCCCAGCAGCAAAGTGAGATGCCAAGACGGCAGTGTGAAGCGAAGGGAGAGGAGAGCAGCGTCCTCCCTCCCCAGCGGCAGTGTGTGCCCCAGGGAGCTGATGGTGTCGTCCATCCTCCCCAGCGGCAGTGTGTCCTGCAGGGAGCAGAGACAGTCAGTCTCGCACCCCAGCAGCCGGACAAGAGAATGACCGGGGAGACAGCTGGTCCCCCTTTCCACCAGCAGAGAGAGTGGCAGGGAGAGGAGCCTGCTAACCCCCCTCCCCAGCGGCAGTTTACCGTCCAGAGAGAGGAGCTTGTTACACCCTCTCTCCAGCGGCAGCCTAACTCACCAAGGGGAGATGTTAAGCCCCACAACTGTGCAGATGGGACCGTAGTCTCTGCACTTACAGCACAAGGGATAGGGACGGTCGGTCCTGTTCCCCAGCCTCAGTGTGATGGATCCAAAGGGGAGACAGTCGGTCTCCCCCTCCGGCAGTCGAGCTGCGCACCTAAAGGGGAGACAGCCAGTCTCCAGCAACCAGACGCCCACCAGACTACTCCCGTGGTAGTGCTGGCAACAGGACAGAGTACCGCTGGTCTCTGCCCCCTCAGCAACCCACCAAGGCAGCCTACCCGTCTCCCACCCAGCAGTGGTGAAACACCAGAACTTGGACAAAATCCTTCCTCACCCAGATGTAGTAACCGGTTCGTGTGGGTGGGCTGCTCTGTTATTTCTGTTTTGTGGGTGGGTTGCTGGACTAACCAGGGCACTGACCGGCAGAAAGTCAGGTACCCTGTTAGTCTAATTGGCCAAGGGGAGAAATGTGGCGAAACCAGCTTCGCCACTGTGAACTGGAGAGGCCTGGCTGCTAGCCTCCTGCCCGCTGACTATGGCCCCTGGACATATTGCACTTTAAAGACTATATTTGGGCATGTACTAATTTATATTGCTGCTACTGGCCCTTTAAAATCAGCAATGGACATTTTGGGACTACTGTCCCTTTAAGACTGTGAAGCATATCCTATTGTACTGCCTATATATTGTATATGTATTTATGTATGCAGTTAACCTGGGTTATATATATATATATGCCGCATTCATCTGATTGTTCGGTAGAATCACTCCATTCATTGTATTGAGGAAACTACCGAACAACCAGACCACCCAGGACTAAGTGTGCCTCCAATTACCGTTTGCAACAATGTTGCAAACGGGTAATTGGCAATCATGTAATGTGTTCTGTGTCCTCTGGGTGGCCGCCATTCAGGAAACAACCACGTGGCGGCGGCCATCTTAAACTACCGAACAGCGGTGTTTTGCCGTCGAGTGTCTGGAACTAAAATCGGACACTTGACTAGGCAAACACCGCTGAGACCTCCATACTTCCAGAAATTCGTATGGAAACTACCGAATGACCCGCCGTTCGGTAGAAAGAACCCCACAAACAAGGGAATTCATTCAAACCCTCTCCAGGCTCTATAACACAGGCAATTCGCCTGTTTTCATTCCCTTGTTTGTGACCGACCGCAGGGCCAAAATGCATGGAACTGTTTTCGGATACTTTACCCATGCGGTCGGTCAAATCTTTGGAACTTCATATCTCCCGAACCATTTATCCGAATGGGCTGATTCTTGCATATGTTGTCCCCCTGAATAAGGGCTATCAGGGGATACCTGTTTTGGAGGTGTAGCATATGTATTTGGGGTACATCCAGGAATTGGGGAAAAAGGTGTACGGTATAATTATGTTAAGTGCTAATCTAAGGGGAGGAAATGTGTGGGAGGTACATCCATGTGATTGGTTAAATTCATCCTCCCCCTGGGAGTGTCCTGTATGTACTTGGTTGTAATAAAAGCCAGACTGGGTGTCCCAGTCCACAGTTCCTGCTTAACCCTCAAAATGAAGTGTCGTCTCGTTCTTGGGGGGGATTGGATTGTAAGCTGACTGCCAAGAGTGTAAGCCGATTGTATGCTTTTCTTGTTCAGCTGTTCCAGTTCGGAGTGTTATTTCGTATCCAGCTCGTGAGTTCTGATGTTCTGCAGTAGCTGTGCCTGTCTATGGAAAAGGGGATTATCGCCTAAACGCATTTTTCCCCTTGTATGCTGAAACGGTCCGTTACAATTGGTGGCAAGCGGCGGGATCGTTCCTACAACCAGAGGGACAGCTACAGACAACACCATTCCTGGATTACAAAGTGAGGGCAACGCCAGTACCCGTACAGCGACCCTATCTACAAAGGATTTTGGGAAAATGGGCAACACGCACACCTGGGCAACACACACACCTGAGGAAGAGAGTGAATTAGAATGGAGAGATAATGCCCGGATAGAATTATGGGATGATGCCCTGGAAGAAGTCCAGTATCAACGGCAGCAGCGCTTTCCTGGTGCCGCATACCAGTTGGAGGAACAAATGGCCTGGCGGATGCCGCTTCTGGGGGACCAACCCGGAGGGGAGCGGGTAAGACGACTTGAGTACCTCGTGGAAAGGGAACTGAGCCTGGACGTCTCATACCGGGCACTGTGGTGGTGCACTGTCCAGCCAGAGACGTGGAGGGCAGAGGGCATCCAGCCGGAGGGGGATCACTACACTAGCCCTGGCCTGTTGTGGAAGGCCCTAACAGAAGACGTCGACTTTGGCAGTCCAGCAGAGTCACGGTACTGGGCTATCGTGCATTACCGGAGTGAGATGTTACAGGGCCCGAGATCTATTGGACTGGGACAAGACCTCCGCCGTTTCGCTGGCATGGAACAAGGGCTGGAGATGGACTATGTAGAACTATTAAATTCCGTCCAGCCGCAGAGAGGGGACGCAGACCGGGAAAACTGGGTGGCAGACCCAGACCTGCTAGCCTACAGCTGGGAAAACGGGGCCGAGGTACCTCCTGCTTCACTACCAGCTGCAGAAGTGGGGGACCTCATGGACTGGCCCTGGAGAGACCCACAGATGGCCGGGGGAGATGGGACCGAGATCTCTCTACCGGCCCTACAGGGATGCTGGGCAGTCGGCCCAGATCCCCAGCGGCAGTGTGTACCCCAGGGAGCTGATGGTGTCGTCCATCCTCCCCAGCGGCAGTGTGTGTCCCAGGGAGCAGAAGGTGCCGTCCTTCCTCCCCAGCGCCAGTGTGTACCCCAGGGAGCTGATGGTGTCGTCCATCCTCCCCAGCGGCAGTGTGTGTCCCAGGGAGCAGAAGGTGCAGTCCTTCCTCCCCAGCGGCAGTGTGTACCCCAGGGAGCTGATGGTGTCGTCTATCCTCCCCAGCGGCAGTGTGTAACCCAGGGAGCGGATGGTGTCGTCCTCCCTCCCCAGCGGCAGGCTGAGTTACAGGGGGCAGAGGTTGTTGTTCCTGCCCCCCAGCAGCAAAGTGAGATGCCAAGAAGGCAGTGTGAAGTGAAGGGAGAGGAGAGCAGCGTCCTCCCTCCCCAGCGGCAATGTGTGCCCCAGGGAGCTGATGGTGTCGTCCATCCTCCCCAGCAGCCGTGTGGGTCCAAAGGAGCCGAAGGTGCAGTCCTTCCTCCCCAGCGGCAGGCTGAGTTACAGGGGGCAGAGGTTGTTGTTCCTGCCCCCCAGCAGCAAAGTGAGATGCCAAGACGGCAGTGTGAAGCGAAGGGAGAGGAGAGCAGCGTCCTCCCTCCCCAGCGGCAGTGTGTGCCCCAGGGAGCTGATGGTGTCGTCCATCCTCCCCAGCGGCAGTGTGTCCTGCAGGGAGCAGAGACAGTCAGTCTCGCACCCCAGCAGCCGGACAAGAGAATGACCGGGGAGACAGCTGGTCCCCCTTTCCACCAGCAGAGAGAGTGGCAGGGAGAGGAGCCTGCTAACCCCCCTCCCCAGCGGCAGTTTACCGTCCAGAGAGAGGAGCTTGTTACACCCTCTCTCCAGCGGCAGCCTAACTCACCAAGGGGAGATGTTAAGCCCCACAACTGTGCAGATGGGACCGTAGTCTCTGCACTTACAGCACAAGGGATAGGGACGGTCGGTCCTGTTCCCCAGCCTCAGTGTGATGGATCCAAAGGGGAGACAGTCGGTCTCCCCCTCCGGCAGTCGAGCTGCGCACCTAAAGGGGAGACAGCCAGTCTCCAGCAACCAGACGCCCACCAGACTACTCCCGTGGTAGTGCTGGCAACAGGACAGAGTACCGCTGGTCTCTGCCCCCTCAGCAACCCACCAAGGCAGCCTACCCGTCTCCCACCCAGCAGTGGTGAAACACCAGAACTTGGACAAAATCCTTCCTCACCCAGATGTAGTAACCGGTTCGTGTGGGTGGGCTGCTCTGTTATTTCTGTTTTGTGGGTGGGTTGCTGGACTAACCAGGGCACTGACCGGCAGAAAGTCAGGTACCCTGTTAGTCTAATTGGCCAAGGGGAGAAATGTGGCGAAACCAGCTTCGCCACTGTGAACTGGAGAGGCCTGGCTGCTAGCCTCCTGCCCGCTGACTATGGCCCCTGGACATATTGCACTTTAAAGACTATATTTGGGCATGTACTAATTTATATTGCTGCTACTGGCCCTTTAAAATCAGCAATGGACATTTTGGGACTACTGTCCCTTTAAGACTGTGAAGCATATCCTATTGTACTGCCTATATATTGTATATGTATTTATGTATGCAGTTAACCTGGGTTATATATATATATATATGCAGCCTTCATCTGATTGTTCGGTAGAATCACTCCATTCATTGTATTGAGGAAACTACCGAACAACCAGACCACCCAGGACTAAGTGTGCCTCCAATTACCGTTTGCAACAATGTTGCAAACGGGTAATTGGCAATCATGTAATGTGTTCTGTGTCCTCTGGGTGGCCGCCATTCAGGAAACAACCACGTGGCGGCGGCCATCTTAAACTACCGAACAGCGGTGTTTTGCCGTCGAGTGTCTGGAACTAAAATCGGACACTTGACTAGGCAAACACCGCTGAGACCTCCATACTTCCAGAAATTCGTATGGAAACTACCGAATGACCCGCCGTTCGGTAGAAAGAACCCCACAAACAAGGGAATTCATTCAAACCCTCTCCAGGCTCTATAACACAGGCAATTCGCCTGTTTTCATTCCCTTGTTTGTGACCGACCGCAGGGCCAAAATGCATGGAACTGTTTTCGGATACTTTACCCATGCGGTCGGTCAAATCTTTGGAACTTCATATCTCCCGAACCATTTATCCGAATGGGCTGATTCTTGCATATGTTGTCCCCCTGAATAAGGGCTATCAGGGGATACCTGTTTTGGAGGTGTAGCATATGTATTTGGGGTACATCCAGGAATTGGGGAAAAAGGTGTACGGTATAATTATGTTAAGTGCTAATCTAAGGGGAGGAAATGTGTGGGAGGTACATCCATGTGATTGGTTAAATTCATCCTCCCCCTGGGAGTGTCCTGTATGTACTTGGTTGTAATAAAAGCCAGACTGGGTGTCCCAGTCCACAGTTCCTGCTTAACCCTCAAAATGAAGTGTCGTCTCGTTCTTGGGGGGGATTGGATTGTAAGCTGACTGCCAAGAGTGTAAGCCGATTGTATGCTTTTCTTGTTCAGCTGTTCCAGTTCGGAGTGTTATTTCGTATCCAGCTCGTGAGTTCTGATGTTCTGCAGTAGCTGTGCCTGTCTATGGAAAAGGGGATTATCGCCTAAACGCATTTTTCCCCTTGTATGCTGAAACGGTCCGTTACAATTGGTGGCAAGCGGCGGGATCGTTCCTACAACCAGAGGGACAGCTACAGACAACACCATTCCTGGATTACAAAGTGAGGGCAACGCCAGTACCCGTACAGCGACCCTATCTACAAAGGATTTTGGGAAAATGGGCAACACGCACACCTGGGCAACACACACACCTGAGGAAGAGAGTGAATTAGAATGGAGAGATAATGCCCGGATAGAATTATGGGATGATGCCCTGGAAGAAGTCCAGTATCAACGGCAGCAGCGCTTTCCTGGTGCCGCATACCAGTTGGAGGAACAAATGGCCTGGCGGATGCCGCTTCTGGGGGACCAACCCGGAGGGGAGCGGGTAAGACGACTTGAGTACCTCGTGGAAAGGGAACTGAGCCTGGACGTCTCATACCGGGCACTGTGGTGGTGCACTGTCCAGCCAGAGACGTGGAGGGCAGAGGGCATCCAGCCGGAGGGGGATCACTACACTAGCCCTGGCCTGTTGTGGAAGGCCCTAACAGAAGACGTCGACTTCGGCAGTCCAGCAGAGTCACGGTACTGGGCTATCGTGCATTACCGGAGTGAGATGTTACAGGGCCCGAGATCTATTGGACTGGGACAAGACCTCCGCCGTTTCGCTGGCATGGAACAAGGGCTGGAGATGGACTATGTAGAACTATTAAATTCCGTCCAGCCGCAGAGAGGGGACGCAGACCGGGAAAACTGGGTGGCAGACCCAGACCTGCTAGCCTACAGCTGGGAAAACGGGGCCGAGGTACCTCCTGCTTCACTACCAGCTGCAGAAGTGGGGGACCTCATGGACTGGCCCTGGAGAGACCCACAGATGGCCGGGGGAGATGGGACCGAGATCTCTCTACCGGCCCTACAGGGATGCTGGGCAGTCGGCCCAGATCCCCAGCGGCAGTGTGTACCCCAGGGAGCTGATGGTGTCGTCCATCCTCCCCAGCGGCAGTGTGTGTCCCAGGGAGCAGAAGGTGCCGTCCTTCCTCCCCAGCGCCAGTGTGTACCCCAGGGAGCTGATGGTGTCGTCCATCCTCCCCAGCGGCAGTGTGTGTCCCAGGGAGCAGAAGGTGCAGTCCTTCCTCCCCAGCGGCAGTGTGTACCCCAGGGAGCTGATGGTGTCGTCCATCCTCCCCAGCGGCAGTGTGTAACCCAGGGAGCGGATGGTGTCGTCCTCCCTCCCCAGCGGCAGGCTGAGTTACAGGGGGCAGAGGTTGTTGTTCCTGCCCCCCAGCAGCAAAGTGAGATGCCAAGAAGGCAGTGTGAAGTGAAGGGAGAGGAGAGCAGCGTCCTCCCTCCCCAGCGGCAATGTGTGCCCCAGGGAGCTGATGGTGTCGTCCATCCTCCCCAGCAGCCGTGTGGGTCCAAAGGAGCCGAAGGTGCAGTCCTTCCTCCCCAGCGGCAGGCTGAGTTACAGGGGGCAGAGGTTGTTGTTCCTGCCCCCCAGCAGCAAAGTGAGATGCCAAGACGGCAGTGTGAAGCGAAGGGAGAGGAGAGCAGCGTCCTCCCTCCCCAGCGGCAGTGTGTGCCCCAGGGAGCTGATGGTGTCGTCCATCCTCCCCAGCGGCAGTGTGTCCTGCAGGGAGCAGAGACAGTCAGTCTCGCACCCCAGCAGCCGGACAAGAGAATGACCGGGGAGACAGCTGGTCCCCCTTTCCACCAGCAGAGAGAGTGGCAGGGAGAGGAGCCTGCTAACCCCCCTCCCCAGCGGCAGTTTACCGTCCAGAGAGAGGAGCTTGTTACACCCTCTCTCCAGCGGCAGCCTAACTCACCAAGGGGAGATGTTAAGCCCCACAACTGTGCAGATGGGACCGTAGTCTCTGCACTTACAGCACAAGGGATAGGGACGGTCGGTCCTGTTCCCCAGCCTCAGTGTGATGGATCCAAAGGGGAGACAGTCGGTCTCCCCCTCCGGCAGTCGAGCTGCGCACCTAAAGGGGAGACAGCCAGTCTCCAGCAACCAGACGCCCACCAGACTACTCCCGTGGTAGTGCTGGCAACAGGACAGAGTACCGCTGGTCTCTGCCCCCTCAGCAACCCACCAAGGCAGCCTACCCGTCTCCCACCCAGCAGTGGTGAAACACCAGAACTTGGACAAAATCCTTCCTCACCCAGATGTAGTAACCGGTTCGTGTGGGTGGGCTGCTCTGTTATTTCTGTTTTGTGGGTGGGTTGCTGGACTAACCAGGGCACTGACCGGCAGAAAGTCAGGTACCCTGTTAGTCTAATTGGCCAAGGGGAGAAATGTGGCGAAACCAGCTTCGCCACTGTGAACTGGAGAGGCCTGGCTGCTAGCCTCCTGCCCGCTGACTATGGCCCCTGGACATATTGCACTTTAAAGACTATATTTGGGCATGTACTAATTTATATTGCTGCTACTGGCCCTTTAAAATCAGCAATGGACATTTTGGGACTACTGTCCCTTTAAGACTGTGAAGCATATCCTATTGTACTGCCTATATATTGTATATGTATTTATGTATGCAGTTAACCTGGGTTATATATATATATATGCCGCATTCATCTGATTGTTCGGTAGAATCACTCCATTCATTGTATTGAGGAAACTACCGAACAACCAGACCACCCAGGACTAAGTGTGCCTCCAATTACCGTTTGCAACAATGTTGCAAACGGGTAATTGGCAATCATGTAATGTGTTCTGTGTCCTCTGGGTGGCCGCCATTCAGGAAACAACCACGTGGCGGCGGCCATCTTAAACTACCGAACAGCGGTGTTTTGCCGTCGAGTGTCTGGAACTAAAATCGGACACTTGACTAGGCAAACACCGCTGAGACCTCCATACTTCCAGAAATTCGTATGGAAACTACCGAATGACCCGCCGTTCGGTAGAAAGAACCCCACAAACAAGGGAATTCATTCAAACCCTCTCCAGGCTCTATAACACAGGCAATTCGCCTGTTTTCATTCCCTTGTTTGTGACCGACCGCAGGGCCAAAATGCATGGAACTGTTTTCGGATACTTTACCCATGCGGTCGGTCAAATCTTTGGAACTTCATATCTCCCGAACCATTTATCCGAATGGGCTGATTCTTGCATATGTTGTCCCCCTGAATAAGGGCTATCAGGGGATACCTGTTTTGGAGGTGTAGCATATGTATTTGGGGTACATCCAGGAATTGGGGAAAAAGGTGTACGGTATAATTATGTTAAGTGCTAATCTAAGGGGAGGAAATGTGTGGGAGGTACATCCATGTGATTGGTTAAATTCATCCTCCCCCTGGGAGTGTCCTGTATGTACTTGGTTGTAATAAAAGCCAGACTGGGTGTCCCAGTCCACAGTTCCTGCTTAACCCTCAAAATGAAGTGTCGTCTCGTTCTTGGGGGGGATTGGATTGTAAGCTGACTGCCAAGAGTGTAAGCCGATTGTATGCTTTTCTTGTTCAGCTGTTCCAGTTCGGAGTGTTATTTCGTATCCAGCTCGTGAGTTCTGATGTTCTGCAGTAGCTGTGCCTGTCTATGGAAAAGGGGATTATCGCCTAAACGCATTTTTCCCCTTGTATGCTGAAACGGTCCGTTACAATTGGTGGCAAGCGGCGGGATCGTTCCTACAACCAGAGGGACAGCTACAGACAACACCATTCCTGGATTACAAAGTGAGGGCAACGCCAGTACCCGTACAGCGACCCTATCTACAAAGGATTTTGGGAAAATGGGCAACACGCACACCTGGGCAACACACACACCTGAGGAAGAGAGTGAATTAGAATGGAGAGATAATGCCCGGATAGAATTATGGGATGATGCCCTGGAAGAAGTCCAGTATCAACGGCAGCAGCGCTTTCCTGGTGCCGCATACCAGTTGGAGGAACAAATGGCCTGGCGGATGCCGCTTCTGGGGGACCAACCCGGAGGGGAGCGGGTAAGACGACTTGAGTACCTCGTGGAAAGGGAACTGAGCCTGGACGTCTCATACCGGGCACTGTGGTGGTGCACTGTCCAGCCAGAGACGTGGAGGGCAGAGGGCATCCAGCCGGAGGGGGATCACTACACTAGCCCTGGCCTGTTGTGGAAGGCCCTAACAGAAGACGTCGACTTCGGCAGTCCAGCAGAGTCACGGTACTGGGCTATCGTGCATTACCGGAGTGAGATGTTACAGGGCCCGAGATCTATTGGACTGGGACAAGACCTCCGCCGTTTCGCTGGCATGGAACAAGGGCTGGAGATGGACTATGTAGAACTATTAAATTCCGTCCAGCCGCAGAGAGGGGACGCAGACCGGGAAAACTGGGTGGCAGACCCAGACCTGCTAGCCTACAGCTGGGAAAACGGGGCCGAGGTACCTCCTGCTTCACTACCAGCTGCAGAAGTGGGGGACCTCATGGACTGGCCCTGGAGAGACCCACAGATGGCCGGGGGAGATGGGACCGAGATCTCTCTACCGGCCCTACAGGGATGCTGGGCAGTCGGCCCAGATCCCCAGCGGCAGTGTGTACCCCAGGGAGCTGATGGTGTCGTCCATCCTCCCCAGCGGCAGTGTGTGTCCCAGGGAGCAGAAGGTGCCGTCCTTCCTCCCCAGCGCCAGTGTGTACCCCAGGGAGCTGATGGTGTCGTCCATCCTCCCCAGCGGCAGTGTGTGTCCCAGGGAGCAGAAGGTGCAGTCCTTCCTCCCCAGCGGCAGTGTGTACCCCAGGGAGCTGATGGTGTCGTCTATCCTCCCCAGCGGCAGTGTGTAACCCAGGGAGCGGATGGTGTCGTCCTCCCTCCCCAGCGGCAGGCTGAGTTACAGGGGGCAGAGGTTGTTGTTCCTGCCCCCCAGCAGCAAAGTGAGATGCCAAGAAGGCAGTGTGAAGTGAAGGGAGAGGAGAGCAGCGTCCTCCCTCCCCAGCGGCAATGTGTGCCCCAGGGAGCTGATGGTGTCGTCCATCCTCCCCAGCAGCCGTGTGGGTCCAAAGGAGCCGAAGGTGCAGTCCTTCCTCCCCAGCGGCAGGCTGAGTTACAGGGGGCAGAGGTTGTTGTTCCTGCCCCCCAGCAGCAAAGTGAGATGCCAAGACGGCAGTGTGAAGCGAAGGGAGAGGAGAGCAGCGTCCTCCCTCCCCAGCGGCAGTGTGTGCCCCAGGGAGCTGATGGTGTCGTCCATCCTCCCCAGCGGCAGTGTGTCCTGCAGGGAGCAGAGACAGTCAGTCTCGCACCCCAGCAGCCGGACAAGAGAATGACCGGGGAGACAGCTGGTCCCCCTTTCCACCAGCAGAGAGAGTGGCAGGGAGAGGAGCCTGCTAACCCCCCTCCCCAGCGGCAGTTTACCGTCCAGAGAGAGGAGCTTGTTACACCCTCTCTCCAGCGGCAGCCTAACTCACCAAGGGGAGATGTTAAGCCCCACAACTGTGCAGATGGGACCGTAGTCTCTGCACTTACAGCACAAGGGATAGGGACGGTCGGTCCTGTTCCCCAGCCTCAGTGTGATGGATCCAAAGGGGAGACAGTCGGTCTCCCCCTCCGGCAGTCGAGCTGCGCACCTAAAGGGGAGACAGCCAGTCTCCAGCAACCAGACGCCCACCAGACTACTCCCGTGGTAGTGCTGGCAACAGGACAGAGTACCGCTGGTCTCTGCCCCCTCAGCAACCCACCAAGGCAGCCTACCCGTCTCCCACCCAGCAGTGGTGAAACACCAGAACTTGGACAAAATCCTTCCTCACCCAGATGTAGTAACCGGTTCGTGTGGGTGGGCTGCTCTGTTATTTCTGTTTTGTGGGTGGGTTGCTGGACTAACCAGGGCACTGACCGGCAGAAAGTCAGGTACCCTGTTAGTCTAATTGGCCAAGGGGAGAAATGTGGCGAAACCAGCTTCGCCACTGTGAACTGGAGAGGCCTGGCTGCTAGCCTCCTGCCCGCTGACTATGGCCCCTGGACATATTGCACTTTAAAGACTATATTTGGGCATGTACTAATTTATATTGCTGCTACTGGCCCTTTAAAATCAGCAATGGACATTTTGGGACTACTGTCCCTTTAAGACTGTGAAGCATATCCTATTGTACTGCCTATATATTGTATATGTATTTATGTATGCAGTTAACCTGGGTTATATATATATATATGCAGCCTTCATCTGATTGTTCGGTAGAATCACTCCATTCATTGTATTGAGGAAACTACCGAACAACCAGACCACCCAGGACTAAGTGTGCCTCCAATTACCGTTTGCAACAATGTTGCAAACGGGTAATTGGCAATCATGTAATGTGTTCTGTGTCCTCTGGGTGGCCGCCATTCAGGAAACAACCACGTGGCGGCGGCCATCTTAAACTACCGAACAGCGGTGTTTTGCCGTCGAGTGTCTGGAACTAAAATCGGACACTTGACTAGGCAAACACCGCTGAGACCTCCATACTTCCAGAAATTCGTATGGAAACTACCGAATGACCCGCCGTTCGGTAGAAAGAACCCCACAAACAAGGGAATTCATTCAAACCCTCTCCAGGCTCTATAACACAGGCAATTCGCCTGTTTTCATTCCCTTGTTTGTGACCGACCGCAGGGCCAAAATGCATGGAACTGTTTTCGGATACTTTACCCATGCGGTCGGTCAAATCTTTGGAACTTCATATCTCCCGAACCATTTATCCGAATGGGCTGATTCTTGCATATGTTGTCCCCCTGAATAAGGGCTATCAGGGGATACCTGTTTTGGAGGTGTAGCATATGTATTTGGGGTACATCCAGGAATTGGGGAAAAAGGTGTACGGTATAATTATGTTAAGTGCTAATCTAAGGGGAGGAAATGTGTGGGAGGTACATCCATGTGATTGGTTAAATTCATCCTCCCCCTGGGAGTGTCCTGTATGTACTTGGTTGTAATAAAAGCCAGACTGGGTGTCCCAGTCCACAGTTCCTGCTTAACCCTCAAAATGAAGTGTCGTCTCGTTCTTGGGGGGGATTGGATTGTAAGCTGACTGCCAAGAGTGTAAGCCGATTGTATGCTTTTCTTGTTCAGCTGTTCCAGTTCGGAGTGTTATTTCGTATCCAGCTCGTGAGTTCTGATGTTCTGCAGTAGCTGTGCCTGTCTATGGAAAAGGGGATTATCGCCTAAACGCATTTTTCCCCTTGTATGCTGAAACGGTCCGTTACAATTGGTGGCAAGCGGCGGGATCGTTCCTACAACCAGAGGGACAGCTACAGACAACACCATTCCTGGATTACAAAGTGAGGGCAACGCCAGTACCCGTACAGCGACCCTATCTACAAAGGATTTTGGGAAAATGGGCAACACGCACACCTGGGCAACACACACACCTGAGGAAGAGAGTGAATTAGAATGGAGAGATAATGCCCGGATAGAATTATGGGATGATGCCCTGGAAGAAGTCCAGTATCAACGGCAGCAGCGCTTTCCTGGTGCCGCATACCAGTTGGAGGAACAAATGGCCTGGCGGATGCCGCTTCTGGGGGACCAACCCGGAGGGGAGCGGGTAAGACGACTTGAGTACCTCGTGGAAAGGGAACTGAGCCTGGACGTCTCATACCGGGCACTGTGGTGGTGCACTGTCCAGCCAGAGACGTGGAGGGCAGAGGGCATCCAGCCGGAGGGGGATCACTACACTAGCCCTGGCCTGTTGTGGAAGGCCCTAACAGAAGACGTCGACTTCGGCAGTCCAGCAGAGTCACGGTACTGGGCTATCGTGCATTACCGGAGTGAGATGTTACAGGGCCCGAGATCTATTGGACTGGGACAAGACCTCCGCCGTTTCGCTGGCATGGAACAAGGGCTGGAGATGGACTATGTAGAACTATTAAATTCCGTCCAGCCGCAGAGAGGGGACGCAGACCGGGAAAACTGGGTGGCAGACCCAGACCTGCTAGCCTACAGCTGGGAAAACGGGGCCGAGGTACCTCCTGCTTCACTACCAGCTGCAGAAGTGGGGGACCTCATGGACTGGCCCTGGAGAGACCCACAGATGGCCGGGGGAGATGGGACCGAGATCTCTCTACCGGCCCTACAGGGATGCTGGGCAGTCGGCCCAGATCCCCAGCGGCAGTGTGTACCCCAGGGAGCTGATGGTGTCGTCCATCCTCCCCAGCGGCAGTGTGTGTCCCAGGGAGCAGAAGGTGCCGTCCTTCCTCCCCAGCGCCAGTGTGTACCCCAGGGAGCTGATGGTGTCGTCCATCCTCCCCAGCGGCAGTGTGTGTCCCAGGGAGCAGAAGGTGCAGTCCTTCCTCCCCAGCGGCAGTGTGTACCCCAGGGAGCTGATGGTGTCGTCCATCCTCCCCAGCGGCAGTGTGTAACCCAGGGAGCGGATGGTGTCGTCCTCCCTCCCCAGCGGCAGGCTGAGTTACAGGGGGCAGAGGTTGTTGTTCCTGCCCCCCAGCAGCAAAGTGAGATGCCAAGAAGGCAGTGTGAAGTGAAGGGAGAGGAGAGCAGCGTCCTCCCTCCCCAGCGGCAATGTGTGCCCCAGGGAGCTGATGGTGTCGTCCATCCTCCCCAGCAGCCGTGTGGGTCCAAAGGAGCCGAAGGTGCAGTCCTTCCTCCCCAGCGGCAGGCTGAGTTACAGGGGGCAGAGGTTGTTGTTCCTGCCCCCCAGCAGCAAAGTGAGATGCCAAGACGGCAGTGTGAAGCGAAGGGAGAGGAGAGCAGCGTCCTCCCTCCCCAGCGGCAGTGTGTGCCCCAGGGAGCTGATGGTGTCGTCCATCCTCCCCAGCGGCAGTGTGTCCTGCAGGGAGCAGAGACAGTCAGTCTCGCACCCCAGCAGCCGGACAAGAGAATGACCGGGGAGACAGCTGGTCCCCCTTTCCACCAGCAGAGAGAGTGGCAGGGAGAGGAGCCTGCTAACCCCCCTCCCCAGCGGCAGTTTACCGTCCAGAGAGAGGAGCTTGTTACACCCTCTCTCCAGCGGCAGCCTAACTCACCAAGGGGAGATGTTAAGCCCCACAACTGTGCAGATGGGACCGTAGTCTCTGCACTTACAGCACAAGGGATAGGGACGGTCGGTCCTGTTCCCCAGCCTCAGTGTGATGGATCCAAAGGGGAGACAGTCGGTCTCCCCCTCCGGCAGTCGAGCTGCGCACCTAAAGGGGAGACAGCCAGTCTCCAGCAACCAGACGCCCACCAGACTACTCCCGTGGTAGTGCTGGCAACAGGACAGAGTACCGCTGGTCTCTGCCCCCTCAGCAACCCACCAAGGCAGCCTACCCGTCTCCCACCCAGCAGTGGTGAAACACCAGAACTTGGACAAAATCCTTCCTCACCCAGATGTAGTAACCGGTTCGTGTGGGTGGGCTGCTCTGTTATTTCTGTTTTGTGGGTGGGTTGCTGGACTAACCAGGGCACTGACCGGCAGAAAGTCAGGTACCCTGTTAGTCTAATTGGCCAAGGGGAGAAATGTGGCGAAACCAGCTTCGCCACTGTGAACTGGAGAGGCCTGGCTGCTAGCCTCCTGCCCGCTGACTATGGCCCCTGGACATATTGCACTTTAAAGACTATATTTGGGCATGTACTAATTTATATTGCTGCTACTGGCCCTTTAAAATCAGCAATGGACATTTTGGGACTACTGTCCCTTTAAGACTGTGAAGCATATCCTATTGTACTGCCTATATATTGTATATGTATTTATGTATGCAGTTAACCTGGGTTATATATATATATATGCCGCATTCATCTGATTGTTCGGTAGAATCACTCCATTCATTGTATTGAGGAAACTACCGAACAACCAGACCACCCAGGACTAAGTGTGCCTCCAATTACCGTTTGCAACAATGTTGCAAACGGGTAATTGGCAATCATGTAATGTGTTCTGTGTCCTCTGGGTGGCCGCCATTCAGGAAACAACCACGTGGCGGCGGCCATCTTAAACTACCGAACAGCGGTGTTTTGCCGTCGAGTGTCTGGAACTAAAATCGGACACTTGACTAGGCAAACACCGCTGAGACCTCCATACTTCCAGAAATTCGTATGGAAACTACCGAATGACCCGCCGTTCGGTAGAAAGAACCCCACAAACAAGGGAATTCATTCAAACCCTCTCCAGGCTCTATAACACAGGCAATTCGCCTGTTTTCATTCCCTTGTTTGTGACCGACCGCAGGGCCAAAATGCATGGAACTGTTTTCGGATACTTTACCCATGCGGTCGGTCAAATCTTTGGAACTTCATATCTCCCGAACCATTTATCCGAATGGGCTGATTCTTGCATATGTTGTCCCCCTGAATAAGGGCTATCAGGGGATACCTGTTTTGGAGGTGTAGCATATGTATTTGGGGTACATCCAGGAATTGGGGAAAAAGGTGTACGGTATAATTATGTTAAGTGCTAATCTAAGGGGAGGAAATGTGTGGGAGGTACATCCATGTGATTGGTTAAATTCATCCTCCCCCTGGGAGTGTCCTGTATGTACTTGGTTGTAATAAAAGCCAGACTGGGTGTCCCAGTCCACAGTTCCTGCTTAACCCTCAAAATGAAGTGTCGTCTCGTTCTTGGGGGGGATTGGATTGTAAGCTGACTGCCAAGAGTGTAAGCCGATTGTATGCTTTTCTTGTTCAGCTGTTCCAGTTCGGAGTGTTATTTCGTATCCAGCTCGTGAGTTCTGATGTTCTGCAGTAGCTGTGCCTGTCTATGGAAAAGGGGATTATCGCCTAAACGCATTTTTCCCCTTGTATGCTGAAACGGTCCGTTACAATTGGTGGCAAGCGGCGGGATCGTTCCTACAACCAGAGGGACAGCTACAGACAACACCATTCCTGGATTACAAAGTGAGGGCAACGCCAGTACCCGTACAGCGACCCTATCTACAAAGGATTTTGGGAAAATGGGCAACACGCACACCTGGGCAACACACACACCTGAGGAAGAGAGTGAATTAGAATGGAGAGATAATGCCCGGATAGAATTATGGGATGATGCCCTGGAAGAAGTCCAGTATCAACGGCAGCAGCGCTTTCCTGGTGCCGCATACCAGTTGGAGGAACAAATGGCCTGGCGGATGCCGCTTCTGGGGGACCAACCCGGAGGGGAGCGGGTAAGACGACTTGAGTACCTCGTGGAAAGGGAACTGAGCCTGGACGTCTCATACCGGGCACTGTGGTGGTGCACTGTCCAGCCAGAGACGTGGAGGGCAGAGGGCATCCAGCCGGAGGGGGATCACTACACTAGCCCTGGCCTGTTGTGGAAGGCCCTAACAGAAGACGTCGACTTCGGCAGTCCAGCAGAGTCACGGTACTGGGCTATCGTGCATTACCGGAGTGAGATGTTACAGGGCCCGAGATCTATTGGACTGGGACAAGACCTCCGCCGTTTCGCTGGCATGGAACAAGGGCTGGAGATGGACTATGTAGAACTATTAAATTCCGTCCAGCCGCAGAGAGGGGACGCAGACCGGGAAAACTGGGTGGCAGACCCAGACCTGCTAGCCTACAGCTGGGAAAACGGGGCCGAGGTACCTCCTGCTTCACTACCAGCTGCAGAAGTGGGGGACCTCATGGACTGGCCCTGGAGAGACCCACAGATGGCCGGGGGAGATGGGACCGAGATCTCTCTACCGGCCCTACAGGGATGCTGGGCAGTCGGCCCAGATCCCCAGCGGCAGTGTGTACCCCAGGGAGCTGATGGTGTCGTCCATCCTCCCCAGCGGCAGTGTGTGTCCCAGGGAGCAGAAGGTGCCGTCCTTCCTCCCCAGCGCCAGTGTGTACCCCAGGGAGCTGATGGTGTCGTCCATCCTCCCCAGCGGCAGTGTGTGTCCCAGGGAGCAGAAGGTGCAGTCCTTCCTCCCCAGCGGCAGTGTGTACCCCAGGGAGCTGATGGTGTCGTCCATCCTCCCCAGCGGCAGTGTGTAACCCAGGGAGCGGATGGTGTCGTCCTCCCTCCCCAGCGGCAGGCTGAGTTACAGGGGGCAGAGGTTGTTGTTCCTGCCCCCCAGCAGCAAAGTGAGATGCCAAGAAGGCAGTGTGAAGTGAAGGGAGAGGAGAGCAGCGTCCTCCCTCCCCAGCGGCAATGTGTGCCCCAGGGAGCTGATGGTGTCGTCCATCCTCCCCAGCAGCCGTGTGGGTCCAAAGGAGCCGAAGGTGCAGTCCTTCCTCCCCAGCGGCAGGCTGAGTTACAGGGGGCAGAGGTTGTTGTTCCTGCCCCCCAGCAGCAAAGTGAGATGCCAAGACGGCAGTGTGAAGCGAAGGGAGAGGAGAGCAGCGTCCTCCCTCCCCAGCGGCAGTGTGTGCCCCAGGGAGCTGATGGTGTCGTCCATCCTCCCCAGCGGCAGTGTGTCCTGCAGGGAGCAGAGACAGTCAGTCTCGCACCCCAGCAGCCGGACAAGAGAATGACCGGGGAGACAGCTGGTCCCCCTTTCCACCAGCAGAGAGAGTGGCAGGGAGAGGAGCCTGCTAACCCCCCTCCCCAGCGGCAGTTTACCGTCCAGAGAGAGGAGCTTGTTACACCCTCTCTCCAGCGGCAGCCTAACTCACCAAGGGGAGATGTTAAGCCCCACAACTGTGCAGATGGGACCGTAGTCTCTGCACTTACAGCACAAGGGATAGGGACGGTCGGTCCTGTTCCCCAGCCTCAGTGTGATGGATCCAAAGGGGAGACAGTCGGTCTCCCCCTCCGGCAGTCGAGCTGCGCACCTAAAGGGGAGACAGCCAGTCTCCAGCAACCAGACGCCCACCAGACTACTCCCGTGGTAGTGCTGGCAACAGGACAGAGTACCGCTGGTCTCTGCCCCCTCAGCAACCCACCAAGGCAGCCTACCCGTCTCCCACCCAGCAGTGGTGAAACACCAGAACTTGGACAAAATCCTTCCTCACCCAGATGTAGTAACCGGTTCGTGTGGGTGGGCTGCTCTGTTATTTCTGTTTTGTGGGTGGGTTGCTGGACTAACCAGGGCACTGACCGGCAGAAAGTCAGGTACCCTGTTAGTCTAATTGGCCAAGGGGAGAAATGTGGCGAAACCAGCTTCGCCACTGTGAACTGGAGAGGCCTGGCTGCTAGCCTCCTGCCCGCTGACTATGGCCCCTGGACATATTGCACTTTAAAGACTATATTTGGGCATGTACTAATTTATATTGCTGCTACTGGCCCTTTAAAATCAGCAATGGACATTTTGGGACTACTGTCCCTTTAAGACTGTGAAGCATATCCTATTGTACTGCCTATATATTGTATATGTATTTATGTATGCAGTTAACCTGGGTTATATATATATATATGCCGCATTCATCTGATTGTTCGGTAGAATCACTCCATTCATTGTATTGAGGAAACTACCGAACAACCAGACCACCCAGGACTAAGTGTGCCTCCAATTACCGTTTGCAACAATGTTGCAAACGGGTAATTGGCAATCATGTAATGTGTTCTGTGTCCTCTGGGTGGCCGCCATTCAGGAAACAACCACGTGGCGGCGGCCATCTTAAACTACCGAACAGCGGTGTTTTGCCGTCGAGTGTCTGGAACTAAAATCGGACACTTGACTAGGCAAACACCGCTGAGACCTCCATACTTCCAGAAATTCGTATGGAAACTACCGAATGACCCGCCGTTCGGTAGAAAGAACCCCACAAACAAGGGAATTCATTCAAACCCTCTCCAGGCTCTATAACACAGGCAATTCGCCTGTTTTCATTCCCTTGTTTGTGACCGACCGCAGGGCCAAAATGCATGGAACTGTTTTCGGATACTTTACCCATGCGGTCGGTCAAATCTTTGGAACTTCATATCTCCCGAACCATTTATCCGAATGGGCTGATTCTTGCATATGTTGTCCCCCTGAATAAGGGCTATCAGGGGATACCTGTTTTGGAGGTGTAGCATATGTATTTGGGGTACATCCAGGAATTGGGGAAAAAGGTGTACGGTATAATTATGTTAAGTGCTAATCTAAGGGGAGGAAATGTGTGGGAGGTACATCCATGTGATTGGTTAAATTCATCCTCCCCCTGGGAGTGTCCTGTATGTACTTGGTTGTAATAAAAGCCAGACTGGGTGTCCCAGTCCACAGTTCCTGCTTAACCCTCAAAATGAAGTGTCGTCTCGTTCTTGGGGGGGATTGGATTGTAAGCTGACTGCCAAGAGTGTAAGCCGATTGTATGCTTTTCTTGTTCAGCTGTTCCAGTTCGGAGTGTTATTTCGTATCCAGCTCGTGAGTTCTGATGTTCTGCAGTAGCTGTGCCTGTCTATGGAAAAGGGGATTATCGCCTAAACGCATTTTTCCCCTTGTATGCTGAAACGGTCCGTTACAATTGGTGGCAAGCGGCGGGATCGTTCCTACAACCAGAGGGACAGCTACAGACAACACCATTCCTGGATTACAAAGTGAGGGCAACGCCAGTACCCGTACAGCGACCCTATCTACAAAGGATTTTGGGAAAATGGGCAACACGCACACCTGGGCAACACACACACCTGAGGAAGAGAGTGAATTAGAATGGAGAGATAATGCCCGGATAGAATTATGGGATGATGCCCTGGAAGAAGTCCAGTATCAACGGCAGCAGCGCTTTCCTGGTGCCGCATACCAGTTGGAGGAACAAATGGCCTGGCGGATGCCGCTTCTGGGGGACCAACCCGGAGGGGAGCGGGTAAGACGACTTGAGTACCTCGTGGAAAGGGAACTGAGCCTGGACGTCTCATACCGGGCACTGTGGTGGTGCACTGTCCAGCCAGAGACGTGGAGGGCAGAGGGCATCCAGCCGGAGGGGGATCACTACACTAGCCCTGGCCTGTTGTGGAAGGCCCTAACAGAAGACGTCGACTTCGGCAGTCCAGCAGAGTCACGGTACTGGGCTATCGTGCATTACCGGAGTGAGATGTTACAGGGCCCGAGATCTATTGGACTGGGACAAGACCTCCGCCGTTTCGCTGGCATGGAACAAGGGCTGGAGATGGACTATGTAGAACTATTAAATTCCGTCCAGCCGCAGAGAGGGGACGCAGACCGGGAAAACTGGGTGGCAGACCCAGACCTGCTAGCCTACAGCTGGGAAAACGGGGCCGAGGTACCTCCTGCTTCACTACCAGCTGCAGAAGTGGGGGACCTCATGGACTGGCCCTGGAGAGACCCACAGATGGCCGGGGGAGATGGGACCGAGATCTCTCTACCGGCCCTACAGGGATGCTGGGCAGTCGGCCCAGATCCCCAGCGGCAGTGTGTACCCCAGGGAGCTGATGGTGTCGTCCATCCTCCCCAGCGGCAGTGTGTGTCCCAGGGAGCAGAAGGTGCCGTCCTTCCTCCCCAGCGCCAGTGTGTACCCCAGGGAGCTGATGGTGTCGTCCATCCTCCCCAGCGGCAGTGTGTGTCCCAGGGAGCAGAAGGTGCAGTCCTTCCTCCCCAGCGGCAGTGTGTACCCCAGGGAGCTGATGGTGTCGTCCATCCTCCCCAGCGGCAGTGTGTAACCCAGGGAGCGGATGGTGTCGTCCTCCCTCCCCAGCGGCAGGCTGAGTTACAGGGGGCAGAGGTTGTTGTTCCTGCCCCCCAGCAGCAAAGTGAGATGCCAAGAAGGCAGTGTGAAGTGAAGGGAGAGGAGAGCAGCGTCCTCCCTCCCCAGCGGCAATGTGTGCCCCAGGGAGCTGATGGTGTCGTCCATCCTCCCCAGCAGCCGTGTGGGTCCAAAGGAGCCGAAGGTGCAGTCCTTCCTCCCCAGCGGCAGGCTGAGTTACAGGGGGCAGAGGTTGTTGTTCCTGCCCCCCAGCAGCAAAGTGAGATGCCAAGACGGCAGTGTGAAGCGAAGGGAGAGGAGAGCAGCGTCCTCCCTCCCCAGCGGCAGTGTGTGCCCCAGGGAGCTGATGGTGTCGTCCATCCTCCCCAGCGGCAGTGTGTCCTGCAGGGAGCAGAGACAGTCAGTCTCGCACCCCAGCAGCCGGACAAGAGAATGACCGGGGAGACAGCTGGTCCCCCTTTCCACCAGCAGAGAGAGTGGCAGGGAGAGGAGCCTGCTAACCCCCCTCCCCAGCGGCAGTTTACCGTCCAGAGAGAGGAGCTTGTTACACCCTCTCTCCAGCGGCAGCCTAACTCACCAAGGGGAGATGTTAAGCCCCACAACTGTGCAGATGGGACCGTAGTCTCTGCACTTACAGCACAAGGGATAGGGACGGTCGGTCCTGTTCCCCAGCCTCAGTGTGATGGATCCAAAGGGGAGACAGTCGGTCTCCCCCTCCGGCAGTCGAGCTGCGCACCTAAAGGGGAGACAGCCAGTCTCCAGCAACCAGACGCCCACCAGACTACTCCCGTGGTAGTGCTGGCAACAGGACAGAGTACCGCTGGTCTCTGCCCCCTCAGCAACCCACCAAGGCAGCCTACCCGTCTCCCACCCAGCAGTGGTGAAACACCAGAACTTGGACAAAATCCTTCCTCACCCAGATGTAGTAACCGGTTCGTGTGGGTGGGCTGCTCTGTTATTTCTGTTTTGTGGGTGGGTTGCTGGACTAACCAGGGCACTGACCGGCAGAAAGTCAGGTACCCTGTTAGTCTAATTGGCCAAGGGGAGAAATGTGGCGAAACCAGCTTCGCCACTGTGAACTGGAGAGGCCTGGCTGCTAGCCTCCTGCCCGCTGACTATGGCCCCTGGACATATTGCACTTTAAAGACTATATTTGGGCATGTACTAATTTATATTGCTGCTACTGGCCCTTTAAAATCAGCAATGGACATTTTGGGACTACTGTCCCTTTAAGACTGTGAAGCATATCCTATTGTACTGCCTATATATTGTATATGTATTTATGTATGCAGTTAACCTGGGTTATATATATATATATGCCGCATTCATCTGATTGTTCGGTAGAATCACTCCATTCATTGTATTGAGGAAACTACCGAACAACCAGACCACCCAGGACTAAGTGTGCCTCCAATTACCGTTTGCAACAATGTTGCAAACGGGTAATTGGCAATCATGTAATGTGTTCTGTGTCCTCTGGGTGGCCGCCATTCAGGAAACAACCACGTGGCGGCGGCCATCTTAAACTACCGAACAGCGGTGTTTTGCCGTCGAGTGTCTGGAACTAAAATCGGACACTTGACTAGGCAAACACCGCTGAGACCTCCATACTTCCAGAAATTCGTATGGAAACTACCGAATGACCCGCCGTTCGGTAGAAAGAACCCCACAAACAAGGGAATTCATTCAAACCCTCTCCAGGCTCTATAACACAGGCAATTCGCCTGTTTTCATTCCCTTGTTTGTGACCGACCGCAGGGCCAAAATGCATGGAACTGTTTTCGGATACTTTACCCATGCGGTCGGTCAAATCTTTGGAACTTCATATCTCCCGAACCATTTATCCGAATGGGCTGATTCTTGCATATGTTGTCCCCCTGAATAAGGGCTATCAGGGGATACCTGTTTTGGAGGTGTAGCATATGTATTTGGGGTACATCCAGGAATTGGGGAAAAAGGTGTACGGTATAATTATGTTAAGTGCTAATCTAAGGGGAGGAAATGTGTGGGAGGTACATCCATGTGATTGGTTAAATTCATCCTCCCCCTGGGAGTGTCCTGTATGTACTTGGTTGTAATAAAAGCCAGACTGGGTGTCCCAGTCCACATTTCCTGCTTAACCCTCAAAATGAAGTGTCGTCTCGTTCTTGGGGGGGATTGGATTGTAAGCTGACTGCCAAGAGTGTAAGCCGATTGTATGCTTTTCTTGTTCAGCTGTTCCAGTTCGGAGTGTTATTTCGTATCCAGCTCGTGAGTTCTGATGTTCTGCAGTAGCTGTGCCTGTCTATGGAAAAGGGGATTATCGCCTAAACGCATTTTTCCCCTTGTATGCTGAAACGGTCCGTTACATGCCTCTTTATAAATCGCTGGTAAGACCACACCTTGAATATGCTGTGCAGTTTTGGGCATGTGGCGAAACCAACCTCGCCACTGGGCCCTGGAGAAGCCTGTTTGCTAGCCTCCTACCTGCTGACTATGGCCCCTGGGTTATTTGGGGCATATTGTACTGTATATCGCTGCTACTGGCCCTTTTAACAGCATCTATGGACATATTGGGACTTTTGGGACTACTGTCCCTTTAAGACTGTGATACATATTCTAGTATATTGCCTGTAATATTATATGTGTATATGTGTATTAAGTTTAACCTGGGATATGTATGCAGCATTCACCTGATTGTTCGGTAGAATCACTCCATTTATTATATGGAGTGAAACTACCGAACAACCAGACCACCCAGGAATAAGTGTGCCTCCAATTACAGTTTGCAACAATGTTGCAAACGGGTAATTGGCAATCCGTGTAATGTATTCTTTGTCCTCTGGGTGGCCGCCATTCGGGAAACAAACACGTGGCGGCGGCCATCTTAAACTACCGAACAGCGGTGTTTTGCCGTCGAGTGTCTGGAACTAAAATCGGACACTTGACTAGGCAAACACCGCTGAGACCTCCATACTTCCAGAAATTCGTATGGAAACTACCGAATGACCCGTCGTTCGGTAGAAAGAACCCCACAAACAAGGGAATTCATTCAAACCCTCTCCAGGCTCTATAACACAGGCAATTCGTCTGTTTTCATTCCCTTGTTTGTGACCGACCGCAGGGCCAAAATGCATGGAACTGTTTTCGGATACTTTACCCATGCGGTCGGTCAAATCTTTGGAACCCCATATCTCCCGAACCATTCATCCGAATTACTTGAATTTTGGATATGTTGTCCCCCTGAATAAGGGCTATCCAGCGATGCTGGATTTAAAGGTGTACCCCCTGTTTTTGGGGTACATCCAGGAATTGGGGAAAAGTGTGTACTGTATAATTGGGTTAAGTGGTAATCTAAGGGGAGGAAATGTGTGGGAGGTACATCCATGTGATTGGTCAATATCATCCTCCCCCTGGGAGTGTCCTGTATGTACCTGTTTGTGAATAAAAGCCAGGCTGGATGAGCCAGTCCTGAGTTCCTGTTTTACCCTCAAAGTGATGTGTCGTCTCATTATTGGGGGAAGGATTTAATGTATGCTGTTCCAGTTGACTGCTAGGAGTACAAGCCTATTCGTATGGTTCCTATTCAATGGTCTACAGCATTCATACGCTTGGGAGAATTTAAAGGTTTCTCGGATTCGGTGATTATGGTGTCTGCCAGAGTGCTTGGAGTCCTCAGGAAGCGCTAGGAGCATCCATTAACGGAGGTACCCAGTCGGGGTGCCAGGTGATCCGTTACATTGGTGGCAGCGGTGGGATGGCGTCCTAGTGTGAGGTAAAGCAGCTCAGAGACACTGTTTGGATTTACAAATTGAGGGCAACGCTAGCAGTCGTGCAGCGCCCCTGGGAGCAGACAAGTATGGAAGGTTCTGGCTCTGGAGATGATTGGCTGGCCGAGGTGAGGCAGCGAGTGGCCGAGTATGGGGATGATATACCCATGGAGACACGCCGGGTGATCTGGAACCAGGTCATGGCTGAGCGAAACACAAGGCTGGACCGAGAATTCCGGTTGGCAAAAGAGAGGAAGTATGCTCAGCAGCAGGAGCGGTACAGCAGCCGAGTAGAGGCTGCATCCGAGGAGGTTAGCCGTCTTTCCCTGAGGCGGCGGGAGGAACCCGAAGTGGGGGTCCTCATAGACTGGTCCTGTGAGGAACCACAACAGGCAGGTAGAGATGGGACCAAGGTCTCTCCACCGGGCCCTTACTCACAAATGTTGCGGGGCCTCACGGATTGGTCCTGGGAAGACCCACAGATGGCAGGTGGAGATGGGACTGCGGTCTCTCTACCGGCCCTACAGGGATGCTGGGCAGTCGGCCCAGATCCCCAGCGGCAGTGTGCGTTACAGGGAGCTGAAGGTGCCGTTCTTGCTCCCCAGCGGCAGTCTACGGTGCAGGGAGAGGAGCCTGTTATCCCCTCTCCCCAGCGGCTGAAGGTGTGTAAGGGAGAGGAGTTTGTTATTCCCTCTCCCCAGCGGCAGCTTAGCACACCAAGGGGAGACAGTAAGCCCCACACCAGCGCAGATGGGACCGTGGTCTCTGCGCCCAAGTTACAGGGAGCTGAAGGAGCCGTCCTCCCTCCCCAGCGGCAGTGTGATTTGTTGGGAATTGGGAGCCCAGTCTCCATTCCCCAGCGGCAGGCTGAGTTACAGGGGGCAGAGGTAGTTGGTCCTACCCCCCAGCAGCAGAGTGATATGCCGGGAAGGCAGTGTGAAGTGCAGGGAGAGGAGAGCAGCGTCCTCCCTCCCCAGCGGAAGGCTGAGTTACAGGGGGCAGAGGTAGTTGGTCCTACCCCCCAGCAGCAGCATGATTGTTTGGGAATAGAGAGCCCAGTCTCTATTCCCCAGCAGCAGGACACTGAATTGGGAGGAGAGACAGTCGGTCTCCCTCCACAAAGACTGAAAGTAGGCATGGGAGAGGAGATTGTTACCCCCTCTCCCCAGCGACGGATCATCGATGGGCAGAGTGTTCTAATGGGAGAGGAGCTGGTTACCACCTCTCCCCAGCGGCAGCTTAATGTACCAGGGGGAGACTGTAAGCCCCACACCTGTGCAGATGGGACCGTGGTCTCTGCACTTCCAGCACAGGGGGTAGGGACGGTCGGTCCTGCCCCCCCACAACAGGGCTGTTTAGCCAAAGGGGAGACAGTCTGTCTCCAGCAGCAGAGCTGTGTAACTAAAGGGGAGACAGTCGGTCTCCAGCAGCAGAGCTGTGTAACTCAAGGGGAGACAGTCGGTCTCCAGCAGCAGAGCTGCGCAGCTAAAGGGGAGGCAGTCGGTCTCCAGCAAGGCTCCAACCAGACTACTCCCGGGGTAGTGCTGGCACCAGGGCAGAGTACCGCTGGGCTCTGCCCACTCAGCAACCCACCAAAACAGCCTACCAGTCCCCCACACAGCCATGGTGAGGCACCTGGACCTGGTCAAGTTTTTCTCTTACTCAGGTGTAGTAACCATTTATTGTGGGTGGGCTGTACTGCTGTTTCTGTTTTGTGGGTGGGCTGCTGGACTAACAAGGGCACTGACCGGCAAGAGGTCAGGTACCCTGTTAGTCTGTTTGGAAAAGGGGAGAAATGTGGCGAAACCAACCTCGCCACTGGGCCCTGGAGAAGCCTGTTTGCTAGCCTCCTACCTGCTGACTATGGCCCCTGGGTTATTTGGGGCATATTGTACTGTATATCGCTGCTACTGGCCCTTTTAACAGCATCTATGGACATATTGGGACTTTTGGGACTACTGTCCCTTTAAGACTGTGATACATATTCTAGTATATTGCCTGTAATATTATATGTGTATATGTGTATTAAGTTTAACCTGGGATATGTATGCAGCATTCACCTGATTGTTCGGTAGAATCACTCCATTTATTATATTGAGTGAAACTACCGAACAACCAGACCACCCAGGAATAAGTGTGCCTCCAATTACAGTTTGCAACAATGTTGCAAACGGGTAATTGGCAATCAGTGTAATGTATTCTTTGTCCTCTGGGTGGCCGCCATTCGGGAAACAAACACGTGGCGGCGGCCATCTTAAACTACCGAACAGCGGTGTTTTGCCGTCGAGTGTCTGGAACTGAAATCGGACACTTGACTAGGCAAACACCGCTGAGACCTCCATACTTCCAGAAATTCGTATGGAAACTACCGAATGACCCCCCGTTCGGTAGAAAGAACCCCACAAACAAGGGAATTCATTCAAACCCTCTCCAGGCTCTATAACACAGGCAATTCGTCTGTTTTCATTCCCTTGTTTGTGACCGACCGCAGGGCCAAAATGCATGGAACTGTTTTCGGATACTTTACCCATGCGGTCGGTCAAATCTTTGGAACCCCATATCTCCCGAACCATTCATCCGAATTACTTGAATTTTGGATATGTTGTCCCCCTGAATAAGGGCTATCCAGCGATGCTGGATTTAAAGGTGTACCCCCTGTTTTTGGGGTACATCCAGGAATTGGGGAAAAGTGTGTACTGTATAATTGGGTTAAGTGGTAATCTAAGGGGAGGAAATGTGTGGGAGGTACATCCATGTGATTGGTCAATATCATCCTCCCCCTGGGAGTGTCCTGTATGTACCTGTTTGTGAATAAAAGCCAGGCTGGATGAGCCAGTCCTGAGTTCCTGTTTTACCCTCAAAGTGATGTGTCGTCTCATTATTGGGGGAAGGATTTAATGTATGCTGTTCCAGTTGACTGCTAGGAGTACAAGCCTATTCGTATGGTTCCTATTCAATGGTCTACAGCATTCATACGCTTGGGAGAATTTAAAGGTTTCTCGGATTCGGTGATTATGGTGTCTGCCAGAGTGCTTGGAGTCCTCAGGAAGCGCTAGGAGCATCCATTAACGGAGGTACCCAGTCGGGGTGCCAGGTGATCCGTTACAGGGCACCTGTTCTAAAGAAAGATATCATGGCACTATAAAAAGTGCAGAGACGAGCTACAAAATTTATAAAAGGAATGGAGCATTTTAGTTATGAAGAAAGGTTAAAAAATGTAAATCTCTTCAGTTTGGAAAAACGGCGCCTGAGAGGGGATATGATAACATTATACAAATATATTCGGTGCCAGTACAAACCATTATCTGGAAATCTATTCATAAACAGGGCTTTACATAGGACACAAGGTCACACATTTAGGCTGGAAGAAAGGAGATTTTATCTAAGGCAAAGAAAAGGTTTTTTTTTTTACAGTAAGAGCAATAAGGATATGGAATTCTCTGCCTGAAGAGGTGGTTTTATACGAGTCCATAGAGATGTTTAAACTGCAATTGGATAAATACTTGCAAAAACATAACATACAGGGATATCATTTCTAATTAGTGGGGTAATAGCTGCTTGATCCAAGGAGACATCTGACCAGGGCCGCCATCAGAAATTGTGGGGCCCCTAACACAGCTCAAGGTCTGGGCCCCCTTGTGCCCGCCTCCAAGCCCCGCCTCCAAATCCCGCCCACAGGAATACACACACACACAGACACAAAAGGACACAGACACACACACAGAAAGATACACACATACTAACAGACACAAATACTGAAACAGACATACACACAGACACATACACAGATACACGCACACACACACTGACGTACATACATACTCACAAACTGACACACACACATACAGACATACAGACATATTGAAAAACAGACATACAAACAAACTGACATACAGACATACATACATACATAATGGCATACATAATGGCATAATACACATACATACCGATATACACACATACACACACACAGAGATATATACATACACAGATACATACAGACATACTGACATACACACAGACATATATATATATATATACATACACACACACAGACATACAGACATATATACATACTGACAAACACACACACATTCATACTGACATACACACACAGACGTACATACTGACATACACACAGACAGACATACATACATGCTGACATACACACATACATATGCATACTGACACACACACAGACAGACATACATACTGACATACTGACAGAAAGACATACATACTGACATACACAGACAGGCATACTGACACACACACATACATACATACATACATACACAGACAGACATAAATACTGACACACACACAGACAGACATACATACTGACATACTGACATACTGACACACAGACAGACATACATACTGACACACAGACAGACATACATACTGACATACATACACACACAGACAGAAATACATACTGACACACACACAGAAAGACATACATACTGACACACAGACAGACATACATACTGACATACTGACACAAAGACAGACATACATACTGACACACAGACAGACATACATACTGACACACAGAAAGACATACATACATACTGACATACTGACACAAAGACAGACATATATACTGACACACAGACAGACATACATACTGACACACAGACAGACATACATACTGACACACACACAGACAGACATACATACTGACACACAGACAGACATACATACTGACATACTGACACACAGACAGACATACATACTGACACACAGGCAGACATACTGACATACTGACACACAGACAGACATACATACATACATAGACAGGCATACATACTGACACACACACAGACAGACATACTGACATACTGACACACAGACAGACATACTGACATACACACACAGACATACATATATACATACTGACATACACACAAACAGATATACATAATTGCAGACATATACATACACACACACACCTCATATATTAGCCACACTCCTCTTACCTTTAAGTTGCAGGAGGGTGGCTGGGGATGATGGGTGTGGATGCCTCTGCCCTCTGGTGTCCTCTCCTCTGCTCTCCTTCTGCTCTGCCTCTCCCCCCGCGCGGAGTAAGCTGGGAGGAAGTGACCGTCCGTCACTTCCTCCCAGCAGCCCTTGCGGTGTAGCCGCAATTATTCTTTTAAAGAGGCCCGGTCGCGCAATTATCCGGCCGCAGCGCTGACCGGGCCCCTGAAGATATAGAGCCCATCGGGTGGCCCTAAATGCTTGGGCCACCTGATGGGCCCTGGTGCAGATGCACCTGCGGCAGTTTTGCCGCTCCATGTGGGGCCCGGGCGGCCAGGCCCCCCAGGGCCGCCGGGCCCGTGACAACCATTATGGTTGTCAGGGGCGTATTAGCCGCGAGGCAAACAAGGCATTTGCCTTGGGCGGCATTTTCCAGGGGGCGGCAAAAAAAGCCGCCCCCCAAATGCCCAAGGCAAATGTCTTGTTAGCCTTGCGGCTAACAGACATGCCGGATGGGCTGCTGGGCGATCGGGCGGCACTGCCTGGCTGGCGGGTGGGCAGGCGGCCGGACGGCGAGGGAGCACTTCCCCTGAGCTGTCTGCTCAGCTCCCTCGCCAGCCGCAGAGTGAGGCTGGGAGGCGGAGCCGGAATATGACGTCATATTCCGGCTCCCAGCCTCACTCTGAGGCGCGCGAGGGAGCTGAGCAGACAGCTCTGGGGAAGTGCTCCCTCGCCGGCCGGCCGCCCGCCCGCCAGCCAGGCAGTGCCGCCCGATCGCAGCCACTGGACCACCAGGGAGGAAGAGACACCCCCACTCCCCAGCATTCCCAAAGGTAAGGAGGCTGGGGGAGGGGGGGGGGTGTTAAATAAAAAAAAAATGTGTTAAAAATAAATGTAAAAAAATGTGTTAAAAATAAATGTAAAAAAAATGTGTTAAAAATAAATAAAAAATGTGTTAAAAAAAAAATGTGTTAATGTGGGTGGGTGAGTGTGTGTCTGTGTCTGTTAGTGTGTGTGTCTGTTAGTGTGTCTGTGTCTGTTAGTGTGTGTGTGTTTGCCTGTGAGTGTGTGTGTCTGCTAGTTTGTGTCTGCTAGTGAGTGTGTGTCTGTTAGTGTGTGTCTGTTAGTGAGTGTGTTTGTTACTGAGTGTGAGTGAGTCTGTTAGTGTGTGTGTGTTTCTGTTAGCTAGTGTATGCGTATTTGTCAGTGAATGTGTGTGTATTTAGAATGCGGGGCGGGGGGAAAGGTTGGGTGGGGGGGGGGTGGGGGAGGGGGGCGCCTGAGTTTTGTCCTGCCTAGGGCAGCACAAAACCAGGATACACCACTGATGGTTGTCACCCCCTGATGGCGGCCCTGCATCTGACTGCTATTTTGGGGTCAATAAGGAATTTTTTCCTAGTTTGTTGCAAAATTGGAAGCACTTCAGACTGGGTTTTTTGCCTTCTTTTGGATCAACAGCAAAAATATAAGTGAGGAAGGCTGAACTTGATGGACGCAAGTCTCTTTTCAGCTATGTAACTATGTAATAACTATGTAACTATGTAACTATGTAACTATAACTATATGTAAATAAGAGACACGTATACAAATACTAAACCTGAAAATATTTCAGGACCTGTCATGGCAAACAGATACAACTATTCTGAGAGATAATAATATTATATTGATAGAAACATTTAAATACATAAAGGGAATCAACACAGTAAAGGAGGAGACTATATTTAAAAGAAGAAAAACTACCACAACAAGAGGACATAGTCTTAAATTAGAGGGACAAAGGGTTAAAAATAATATCAGGAAGTATTACTTTACTGAGAGGGTAGTGGATGCATGGAATAGCCTTCCAGCTGAAGTGGTAGAGGTTAACACAGTAAAGGAGTTTAAGCATGCGTGGGATAGGCATAAGGCTGTCCTAACTATAAGATAAGGCCAGGGACTAATGAAAGTATTTAGAAAACTGGGCAGACTAGATGGGCCGAATGGTTCTTATCTGCCGTCACATTCTATGTTTCTAGGTTTCTATGGTTTCTCTACAACCACATTTAGTCAAATCTACTGCAGTATCAAGCCATTTCTGAGCGACTTCAACAAAATTATTATCCATTAATAATTGGCAATAAATTCTTTTCAAATCTGCCCTAGCTTTCTTAAAACAGCCTCTTACAATGTTTCACTATGGTTAGGGCAGTATATTCCTCCTGAGTACTCTGTGAATTCCCCATCAAAAATACTTAAAGGGACACTATAGTCACCTGAACAACTTTAGCTTAATGAAGCAGTTTTGGTGTATAGAACATGCCCCTGCATCCTCACTGCTCAATCCTCTGCCATTTAGGAGTTAAATCCCTTTGTTTATGAACCCTAGTCACACCTCCCTGCATGTGACTTGCACAGTCTTCCATAAACACTTCCTGTAAAGAGAGCCCTGTTTAGGCTTTTATTGCAAGTTCTGTTTAATTACGATTTTCTTATCCCCTGCTATGTTAATAGCTTGCTAGACCCTGCAAGAGCCTCCTGTATGTGATTAAAGTTCAATTTAGAGATTGAGATACAATTATTTAAGGTAAATTACATCTGTTTGAAAGTGAAACCAGTTTTTTTTTTTCATGCAAGCTCTGTCAATCATAGCCAGGGGAGGTGTGGCTAGGGCTGCATAAACAGAAACAAAGTGATTTAACTCCTAAATGACAGTGAATTGAGCAGTGAAATTGCAGGGGAATGATCTATACACTAAAACTGCTTTATTTAGCTAAAGTCATTTAGGTGACTATAGTGTTCCTTTAATATACATATATTAAACTCAAAATATATTTAGAACTACGTTATAAATACATATATGTATCTATATATATTATATATATATATATATATATATATATATATATATATATATATATATATATATATATATATATATATTCTTAATTTCTCAATTTTTAAATATTTTAATTATATAAATATTTGATGTTAATGAAAGCCCTGTTTCCCTGAATAAAATTATATATAATAAGGGGGGGGTGCATTATTTCATTTCAGTTGATAAAAGAATATAGTTCGAGGATTGGAGTTCAGTATTTTGTAACCTAATTCCCACCTTGATAACCCAAATTGTGATCACTGGATATTTAATCCTAATTGTTGGGAATGTTCACATCTCTATTATTATTCTTTATCCTTTCTTACAGTTTAATATTTCATCCCATTTGATATATTATTCACTTTATTTAATGATTTGTAGAATTTCCTGACATTAATTGATTTGAGGAACCTCCACATCGATTTTTCTCTTACAGTATCCATACAATTTTGTACGATCTCGGCCACCTTCCACTCTCACAAGTCGGTCGGTGATGTCGTAATTCCATTCGCCTATCATGGCTCAGAGCGCGATATTTAAACCTGAGTTAACAGGGATTCTGTTCCCCCTTAAAGAGTCGCTTACTGGCGAAACGCGTGTCGGGGCTCATTCTGACTGATGCCTCCAGCTTCCTACATCAATATACTATCTCTACTGTAGATGCTGACATTATCCAGACTATTTGATTTATCTTACGTTAGGTTGCTGGTGTATTCGGCATACTAGTCTCCTGCAAAGCTACAGCAGACTGAGACTGATTTCAGCACACTATAGTGCTTATTTTCTTTTTAGCGGGAGACAGGACTTCTCGTTAGGCAGTTAGACTAGTTATTCTCGTTAGGCAGTTAGACTAGTTATTTAACCTTATAGGTGCCCTTGAAGGCACAGATTTACCCTTTGGACTTTAGACTAGTTTCTATCTGCTTTCTCATCTTTTGCTAACTATTTAGCTTAGTTATTTCTCTTTACACCCTTACTGTAGGTAGCACTACTACGTTTTATAATCAGGGATTGTGTATTTATTACTGCAGCAGAACAGTATTGAATATACACTGCTCAAAAAATAAAGGGAACACAAAAATAACACATCCTATATCTGAATGAATTAAATATTCTTCTGAAATACTTTGCTCTTTACATAGTTGAATGTGCTGACAACAAAATCACACAAGAAATTAAAAAATGGAAATCAAAATTTTCAACCCATGGAGGTCTGGATTTAGAGTCACACTCAAAATTAAAGTGGGAAAACACACTACAGGCTGATCCAACTTTGATGCAATGTCCTTAAAACAAGTCAAAATGAGGCTCAGTAGTGTGTGTGGCCTCCACGTGCCTGTATGACCTCCCTACAACGCCTGTGCATTCTCCTGATGAGGTGGCGGATGGTCTCCTGAGGGATCTCCTCCCAGACCTGGACTAAAGCATCTGCCAACTCCTGGACAGTCTGTGGTGCAACGTGACGTTGGTGGAGGGAGCGAGACATGATGTCCCACATGTGCTCAATTGGATTCAGGTCTGGGGAACGGGCGGGCCAGTCCATAGCATCAATGCCTTCGTCTTCCACGAACTGCTGACACACTCCAGCCACATGAGGTCTAACATTGTCTTGCATTAGGAGGAACCCAAGGTCAACCGCACCAGCATATGGTCTCACAATGGGTCTGAGGATCTCATCTCGGTACCTAATGGCAGTCAGGCTACCTCTGGCGGACACATGGAGGGCTGTGCGGCCCCCCAAAGAAATGCCACCCCACACCATTACTGACCCACTGCCAAACTGGTCATGCAGGAGGATGTAGCAGGCAGCAGAACGTTCTCCATGCCGTCTCCAGACTCTGTCACGTCTGTCATGTGCTCAGTGTGAACCTGCTTTCATCTGTGAAGAGCACAGGGCACCAGTGGCGGATTTGCCAATCTTGGTGTTCTCTGGCAAATGCCAAACGTCCTGCACAGTGTTGGACTGTAAGCACAACCCCCACCTGTGGACGCCATCCTGGATTAGCTGCACTACCTGAGCCACTTGTGTGGGTTGTAGACTCCGTCTCATGCGACCACTAGAGTGAAAGCACCGCCAGCATTCAAAAGTGACCAAAACATCAGCCAGGAAGCATAGGAACTGAGAAGTGGTCTGTGGTCACCACCTGCAGAACCACTCCTTTACTGGGGGTGTCTTGCTAATTGCCTATAATTTCCACCTGCTGTCTATCCCATTTGCACAACAGCATGTGAAATTGATTGTCACTCAGTGTTGCTTCCTAAGTGGACAGTTTGATTTCACAGAAGTGTGATTGACTTGGAGTTACATTGTGTTGTTTAAGTGTTCCCTTTATTTTTTTGAGCAGTGTATATAGACTTTTTCTTCAGACACTCTAAACAACCGTTTAGACGATATTTACCTAATTGTTGCTCATTTGTCTCAGCTTGGGCTACAAACCAGATTTTGCTCTTTATTTGTTACAATAACCCCGATACTATATTGCAAAGGTGTCCTATTTACAGAGTTACCCAGCCTGGGATATTTCAAGAGCCTATAAGCTTATACCCGGCGTATGTGCATCCTACACACTTAGCTCTCTACATTTTATTATTTACCCGTTTATGTCACTCACGTTCCCTCACTTATAATTTCTCACTCACTTTCTGTTATTTTTGTTATGTGTGTGTGTGATTTCTAACTGTTAATTATTATTGAAAGGTACTGCAATAGATTTTCTGAGCAAGAGTGTTCAGTGAGTTATTTTGGACCCCTCAGCAACTCAGCAACGTCTGTTATATTACTTTATTAAAATGTCCCTATAGACGCAATAAATAATAAAGCCTGGGAAAGGATGTTTTGATGTACAATGGATAGAGTCATTATTGTTACAAATGACGACAGAAGTTGGTTAATGTATGGACAAATGGCGACAGAAGTTGGTTAATGTATGGACAAATGGCGACAGAAGTTGGTTAATGTATGGACAAATGGCGACAGAAGTTGGTTAATGTATAGACAAATGGCGACAGAAGTTGGTTAATGTATGGACAAATGGCGACAGAAGTTGGTTAATGTATGGACTTTGTTTCCTTTAGATTACATTTACAATCCTTCTTTAAACAGTATCTTTTCACGCTAACATAGAAAGCTATGGAAATATTTCAATAATTTGATGGTTAGAATCTGGATTAACCAATGCTAGTGCCAGAGCCTGATTAACATAGGGGCTGATGGAGTTTCAGCTCCAGGTCCACAGAATAGGCCCATTGCATAAATGATTTTGTAGCAGAGCTCCAGTACCCCGACTAGGTATCTCTGCTGATTCCTCCTCAAAGCTATAAGAAACACTGCTGTGTGATCATAACTCTCTCCCCCAGTAACTAGACGACACATAGGGGTCTCCATTGAAAAAAGTACAAATAATTGAGTCAAAAGAAAGATAACTCAATTACCTCTCAGTTACAGGTAACAATACAAAATATCCGAAATACCCCAAAAACATATCCTAAATATACAGGAACCCTACAAGTCTTATAACCCCGAATATGAGCACCCTTAGGACAATAAGCCCTGCAATATACCTTGCCAAAAGCCCTTTAAAAGTCTCCATTCATGTGAATTATGTACTTTTGTACTCCAGAAAGAGACCGACCGTTAGCCATGATCGCATGGAACTGTTTTGGGCATAGGACCATGTGCATCGTCGGTCAAAATTATGATTTCCATGGAAATCCCGAACCCCAGAACCAATCTGGGTGAGTTTTGTGGGGTAGCCATGTGTTTTTGGGGTACTTTTGGGGTGTTGTTGTATTGCATGTTTGTGTACTCAATTAATTATCTCTCAGGCACAGGGGAGGGGTTATCCTGTTTTTTGTGGGAGTGTCCTGGACCTGAGAGCCAATGTAATTACAGTGTGTACTTTGTCACAGTCCCCTCTCAGGTCCAGTGGGGAATGCCCCTGAAATATGTTATGGAAAACCCCTTGCATGTGGACCTGCATATAAAGCTAGTTGTGGCTGCCATTAAACAGTTCCTCTTCACCCTCAACATAAGCCTCGTCTCATGTGTGGAGGGAACAGCTACATTCACTCTGGGGATTGCTATCATCATTATACTCCCTTGGATTATAATCACTAGCTCTTGTAAGAGCTATCCTGCTATACTCTCTGGAGTAGAAGAGGTCTACCCACTTGAAGCTGGATCCCAGTCTTGGGTCCAGGGTGGGTGGAGGACAGCGAGACCCCAACCAGGCTGTAACACTGGCTGCGGGGATGATGGTGGTTGTGGTGTCTAGTAAGCACTAGGAAACAGCGATTGGTGGAGGTACTCATGTCGGGGTGCCAAGCGGTCAACCACATTGTCCAAATAGCACTCAGATCCCCTCGGCAGGGCCGGATTAAGAGCATGGTGGGCCTGGTGCTGACAATTATGATGGGCCTAATTGCGGAATCTTATTGACCAAAAACACTAAAACAGTCATACCTCCCAAGCATCATGTATCTGATGGAGATGGTGCTGGAGGGAAACTGGAGGGAAACTCATAGGATGCAGCTATAAGAAAACACATACTCTAAGCTAATCTCTATCTAATTTATGCTTTCATCTTTCAAGTAAATCCATAACCCCTAACAGCAGTGTCCAGTGAAGCAGGAAATCAATGGGCGCGGTAAAAGGGTGTGCCACTGGCGCGACTTACGTGACCAGACCTGCCAAAAGGGGTGAACATGCCCAAAAAGGGGGCATGTCTGTCCAAAGAATTAGAAGGCCAGCCTGGCATGAATGCATGTCAGGCTGCCTGCCAATCCTGCAGGCTGTCCAACTAAGGGCATACTATGCAGGCAGCACCCTGAGCTTGACATAAATGCGTCTAATGTTGCGCTCACTCCATGCTTACTAAGGACTGTCCCCTAGGTCCACTTGTCTCCTTACCTTCTTACTAGCAGGCAGAAGTTCCTGGTATACAGTCTGAGACAGAGAAAAGGTGTATGTAGTGAGTGTAGAATAAAGGGGACATGCCACAGTGTTAGAGAGACCAACGTCTGCATTACCTAAACTAATTTTATTGTCTTAAGCTTCCAAACTTAAAGGGACACTATAGTCACCAGCTTATTGTATTTGTTCTGGTAAGTAGAATCATTCCATTCAGGCTTTTTGCAGTAAACACTGTCTTTTCAGAGAAAATAGCTCCACTGGCCGCTCCTTAGATGGCTGCTAGAGGTGCTTCCTGGGGCAGTACTGCCTAGTGTTCAGCACTGCCATTCAGTGTCTCCACCCTCTGCATGGAGACACTGAACTTTCCTCACAGAGATACATTGATTCAATTTATCATTATGAGGAGATGCTGATTGGTCAGGGCTATGTTGGACTTGTGCTGGCTCTGCCCCTGATCTGTCTAGTTGACAATCTCAGCCAATCCTATGGGGAAGTATTTTGCTCAGACCACCACTTCTGATGATGTCAGCAGACAGTCAGTTCAGAGGCAGAGCCTGCAGCTGCAGACTTGAATACAAGTCATGTTTTACTATATTTAGGGAGGCAAGAAGGGGCCAGGGTGGTGGTTTTAAGCCACCTTTCTTGGAAAAAATACCAGCCTTAATCATTTATATAATTAATTAGTTATGCGTGACATCACATGATGTAAATTACAAGGAGTGACATCAGAGAAAAGTCTGTAAAATCACCAACAAACTACTCACAGTTTGATTCGGCTGTATAGATGGATTGCTCCCAGTGTCTCCCTGTCTCCCAGTGTCTCAGTCTCGCAAGTCACCCAGTGTCTCAGTGTCCCTATGTATCACAGTGTCAGAGTCCCCATGTCGCCCAGTCCCCTAGTCTCCCAGTGTCTCAGTGTCCCCATTTCTCCCAGTGTCCCAATGTCTCAGTGTGTCCTCATGTCACTAGGATACTGGGGACACTGAGTGACTCGGGGACACTGAGTGACCCGTGGACACAGAGCGACCCGGGGACACAGAGACATGGGGACACTGAGAGACAGGGGGACATGGAGACATTTAGGGAAACTGGGAGAAATGGGGACACTGAGACACTAGGGACACAGACACTGGGAGACATGGGAACACTGAAACATTTGGGGACACTAAGACACTAGGGACACAAAGACATGGGAACACAGACACTGGGAGACTAGGGGACACTGGGAGACTAGGGAACACTGGCTGGGAGACAGACACTTGGGGACATTGGGAGACATGGGAACAGTTGTGGGCATAGACATGGGGACACTGGGACATATAGGGACACATGGGGACACTAGGCACACTGAGAGACATGGGACACTGCACTGGGAGACTTGGGGACACTGAGACACTAGGGACACTGGCTGGGGGACATGGGGACACTGGGCGACATGGGGACATAGTGTCTCCGTGTCCCAATGTCTCAGTGTCTCCCAATGTCCCTATGTCTCACAGTGTCCCCATGTGTCACAGTGTCAGTGTCCCCATGTCGTCCAGTCCCCTAGTCTCCCAGTTTCTCAGTGTCCCAATGTCTCAGTGTGTCCCCATGTCACTAGTATACTGGGGACACAGTGAGACATGGGGACACGGAGAGACCCAGGGACACTGAGAGACATGGGGACACTGGGAGACATGGGGACACTGGGAGATTTAGGGAAACTGGGAGAAATGGGGACACTGAGACACTAGGGACACAGACACTGGGAGACATGGGGACACTGAAACATTTGGGGATACTAAGACATGGGAACACAGACACTGGGAGACTAGGGGACACTGGGAGACTAGGGGACACTGGCTGGGAGACAGACACTTGGGGACACTGGGAGACATGGGGACAGTTGTGGACATAGACATGGGGACACGGGGACATATAGGGACATTGGGAGACATGGGGACACTAGGCACACTGAGACACTAGGAACACAGACACATGGGGACACTGAAGCATTTGGGGACACGAAGACACTAGGGACACAGAGACATGGGAACACAGACACTGGGAGACTAGGGGATGCTGGCTGGGAGACAGACACTTGGGGACAGTTGTGGACATAGACATGAGGACGCTGGGACATATAGGGACACATGGGGTCACTAGGCACACAGAGACATAGAACACAGACACTGGGAGACTTGGGGACACTGAGACACTAGGGACACTGGGAGACATGGGGACATAGTGTCTCCGTGTCCCAATGTCTGTGTCTCCCAATGTCCCTATGTCTCCCAGCATTCCCATGTGTCTCAGCATCCCCATGTGTCCCAGTGTCCCCTAGTGTCTCAGTGTCCCCATGTTTTCCAGTGTCCCCAAGTGTCTCAGTGTTCCCAGGTCTCCCAGTGTCTGTGTCCTAGTGTCTCAGTGTCCCCTAGTGTCTGTGTCCCCATGTGTCCCCTAGTGTCTCAGTGTCCCCATGTTTTCCAGTGTCCCCAAGTGTCTCAATGTTCCCAGGTCTCCCAGTGTCTGTGTCCCCTAGTGTCTGTGTCCCCATGTGTCCCCTAGTGTCTCAGTGTCCCCATGTGTCCCTGCTGCCTTTCCCCCCGCCCCTTACTTACCTGAGCTGTAGAGCTGCTGTCTGGACTCTGTGTTGTGTTGCTGCTCCCCCCAGGATCAGTGAGTAGTAGAGAGAGGCAGGGATATGCTGTAACTTCCTATCCCTGCCTCTCTCCACACACAGTGACCCCTACTGGCCGGTGCTGGTATTGCAGAGTAATCTATTTATTTTCTAATTTATTCCGCGAAAAATACCTGCATTTGTATTGTCGGTATTACTGCAATACCGGCACAGCCAGGCAGCCTCAAATACTGGCCGTGCCAGTAAAATACCAGTCAGGTGGCAAACCTAAGAGTAGTGTGTAAAAAAAAAATTTTTTTTTTTTTTTTTAAATGGGCCTATTCCATGGGCCTGGACCTGGAGCTGCAGCTCCATCAGCCCCTATGTTAATCCGGCCCTGCCCCTCGGTAGAACATAATCGCATTCGGGTTATGTTCTAGCCATGAGATGATAGCCCAAAATAGTTCCAGAGGAAAAGAGACCACTAACGAATGTCCCCCCTGACTTTTAGGGAGCGAATGCTCGCCCCAGTCGGTAGTTCCTTTTTCCTGAAAGGCATTCTCCTAACTTGTCTGGGAGATGAAGGGGCAGCTGTACAATTTCCCCCAGCATTCGTGGGAGAGCATAGCTGACAAAGAGTTCTACACATTCAAAGACCATGTACCGCTGCCTGCCTGGGAATGGCCACCCAGGGTAAGCACTTGAGCTAATTGCTCCTTTGTTAACAAGCCAGGGTTGGTCGGTGTTCAGGAGGGTATGAAAAGGGGTGACCACACATCTTCCATTCTGGAAATGAACAGGGGGATATGGACAGCCAGCAGAGAGGAATAAGTATCATATAGCGAACCCATTCTGCTACATGGCTCCCCCTTAACCACAAACCGGCATTTACAGTTTGATCCTAACAGATTTGCTTGGGGATGTCCGGGGAGTACTTACAGATCATTTATCTAACTCAGTTTGTCATGATAACCTGTCGGCATTGCCATTCTGTTTCCTGGGGCAGTAATGAATGGTGAAATCATAGTGTTGTAATGCCAAACTCCAGCGCAACAACCGGGCATTGTCCCCCACCACTGGGTTTAGCCATACCAACAGGTTGTGATCTGTGAGTAAGGTGAACTGCTGTCTGTACAAATATGTAGTGAAGTTTATGAAGTTTCTTCAAGGCCCACACCACTGCCAGGCACTCCTTTTAGCTCACAGGGTAGAAGTTTCCTGCTCAGGCCATCCTCTCCGACCTGGCTTAGTACTGCACCCAACCCAAACATTGAAGCATCTGTGTGGACACAAAATTGTTTAGACAGATTGAGTATTTACAAAAGCCTGTTTGAGTTAGAATGCCTGCTCACACACCGGGCCCCGTACTACTTGTCGGAACACGTTCTTTTAGGTCAAATCAGTGAGGGGTTTGGCCAGGGTGCTGTAATTCAGCACAAACTTCCGATAGTAGCCTGCAGCCCCTAGGAAAGCTAGGACCTTGTTTTTTTTGTGGGGGATGGGCCACTGAGGCGCAGCTTCAACCTTAGCAGCTTCAACCTTCGGGCTTTTGTTTCTCAAACATTACCCAGTATCCTAAGTATTGGACTTCAGTCACCCCCTGTATGACATTTGCTAGACTTTAGGGTCAGGCCGCTTTCTCTAATCGGAATTTATCATCATAGTCTCCAGAGCTGTTGGCCGAGTGCCTGATTTTAGTTCCATGCAGTCGACGACCAAACATCGCTGCCTGCGTTTGCGGCACAAGATGGCCGCCCCCATGTGTTCGTACAAACTAACGGCGACCACCAAGCCGACGGTTTAGAACACTGTGGTTACCATCATGAATGAGGTGTTGACAGTGGTGATTGAGGTTAACTAGCAGCATTCGGGTGGTCTGGTAGTTCATGGTCTTGTTCGTTATCCGAACAAAACAAGAATAAAATTTAGTTGGAGGGTGTGGTCTAGGTGTACCCCTGGGTACAGTCCCTTTGGTAGTGGCCAAATTGTCGGCACTGCTGCGTGATGGGAACTGGGGTGTCAGTTTGCTCAATGTGCTTCCCCCTTGCTAATGAACTGGTGGTCCGGGATTGGTGATCAGTGGTTGGGAAACAGATCTGAGGCTTGGGGCATTGCTGTCGGCGGGCATCCTGGTGTTCATCTGCTTGGCGAGCTGATTTGGTTAAGGTAGTGGGCTTCCTGTACCGGCCTCATTCTTGTATTTCGGGAGTCAGTCAATTATAAAATTGCTCTAGTAAAATTAGTTAAAGCACATCCTCCAGGCTCTTGGCTTGGTTTGCTTGTAACCAGGCAAGGGCAGTCCAATGCTTTTATCGTGCATTTTCTTTTTTTTTTTTTTTTTTTTTACTTGTTTAATATTTTATTCTTTTTCTTATTATATAAAACATATACAGCATTTTATGCATTTCCATTTTCTCATATTGCATTTCATGATAAAAAAAAAAAATTCAAGTGTATACATATCAAACATACAAAACATTGACTATACAATAACAAAAATAAACAGAAAGTCCAGACTGGGGTCTAACTTGAGTCAGATTAGATTTTACTTAAGTAATTTTACATTCCTATTATAGCATCTAGTTTCGTTTCCACATGTATGTTTGTCAGTGCCGTAGCTTCTGGGTACCTGGTCGCATAGTCGACTACAGTGAATATGTACTTTTTGCCAGAGGGACTAGGCTTGGACAGGGGCCCTATTAGATCTATTGCCACCCAGACAAACGGTTCTTCTATGATGGGAGGGGTTGAAGATTAGACTTATGACGGTCTCCTCTTTTTCCTACTCTTTGGCATACATCACAGGTTTGGCAGAATTGCTGAATATCCTTAGATATTCCAGGCCAGAAGAAGGTGTGAGTGAGCCGGTACTTAGTTCGGGATACCCCTAAGTGTCCAGATAAAGGAATATTATGGGCAATCTTTTCAGTTCCATGAATTTAGTACCGAACACCGCTGGTCTTCCGCATGGTTTAAAATGGCCGCCGCCTCGTGGTCAACATACGAACGACGACCACCCTGTATTCGGTTTTAATTGAGAAGTGTCTGTGGTTAATCGCAACGTTCTATTTGGGATCAATAGGTTAACCAGCAGCACACTTCTCTTCTGGGTGGCCGTCTGTTTGGCAGTTTTGTTCGGTAACAAAGTCAATTCCCTTAGATCCAGGCATAAGAAGTAGGCGAGTTCGTAAAATAAGCAAACAGACGAATCCAGCAATCTTAGTCCATACAGATGGGTCTGTCACAAGCCCCACATCTATCAGTCCTGATCTGGCACCCCAATTCATGGGTACTCTTGCAGTGGATAAATGATGTACCGCTCCTCCTACCACCCTTACAGCTACTGAACCTCCTGTTTGGTCGGAATCAGGAAACAAATGTCACTTCACCAGGGTCAGTGTGGCCCTAGTGTCTTGGAGACCCTGGGCAGGCTTCCCATTAAGTTGGACCGACTGAATGGTGTTGTCGGTTGTCAGTATCTGCTTGGACCAGGTCGGCCTCGCGTTGGGTACCCCATTGTTCCTCTGTACTTTCGTACCTTGATACGAATGGGGCTGCCTCAGCATAATATTGTTGGGTGGCCGCCCGAGTTGGAGGGTGTGGTCTAGGTGTACCCCTGGGTACAGTCCCTTTGGTAGTGGCCAAATTGTCGGCACTGCTGCGTGATGGGAACTGGGGTGTCAGTTTGCTCAATGTGCTTCCCCCTTGCTAATGAACTGGTGGTCCGGGATTGGTGATCAGTGGTTGGGAAACAGATCTGAGGCTTGGGGCATTGCTGTCGGCGGGCATCCTGGTGTTCATCTGCTTGGCGAGCTGATTTGGTTAAGGTAGTGGGCTTCCTGTACCGGCCTCATTCTTGTATTTCGGGAGTCAGTCAATTATAAAATTGCTCTAGTAAAATTAGTTAAAGCACATCCTCCAGGCTCTTGGCTTGGTTTGCTTGTAACCAGGCAAGGGCAGTCCAATGCTTTTATCGTGCATTTTTTTTTTTTTTTTTTTTTTTTTACTTGTTTAATATTTTATTCTTTTTCTTATTATATAAAACATATACAGCATTTTATGCATTTCCATTTTCTCATATTGCATTTCATGATAAAAAAAAAAAATTCAAGTGTATACATATCAAACATACAAAACATTGACTATACAATAACAAAAATAAACAGAAAGTCCAGACTGGGGTCTAACTTGAGTCAGATTAGATTTTACTTAAGTAATTTTACATTCCTATTATAGCATCTAGCTATCTTTGTATCAAATGTAAGCAGGGTTCTATAAACTAATTTTCCTGTATGATACCTAGCCAGTTTTTCAGAGTACTTGGTTCTTTAACTATCCCTATCTCCATTTTCAACTGATAGATTAATTGTGATTTTACTTCCTCCCATATTGGGATTTCTCTAGCTTTCCATTTCCTAGCAATTGATATTTTGACTGCTAACAGTGTATGGATTATCAGGACAGCATATTGGTCCAGATTCTGAGACATATGTAGTTGTAACAGAAAAAACTGTGGTTTCTTGTCGACCTTAATTCCTGTCCATGATTCAATATTCTTAGTTACAATATCCCAAAATCTTTTTATCTCACCACATTCCCACCATGTATGTAGCATTCCTGCCTTATGTTCCCCGCAGCGCCAGCATTTATCCGATGCATCCGGGTACATTTTAGCAAGTTTATCTGGCGTTAAATACCATCTATTCATGATTTTATATTGGAGTTCCACTAAGTTCAGACAGTGTACATTCTTTATGGTCAAATTCAGTGCTTTCATCCAGTCCTCGTAACTTATGTTATTGTCTATTTCCTTCTCCCATTTTGATATCACTAGGCCAATAATTTCTTCCGGGTCAGTTTCGATTAACTTAAGACACTTTGAGACTAACTTTTTAATAATAGTATGGTCTTTTAATAATTGTTCCAGTATTAAATGTTTCGCTGAGTAATTTTTTATTAAGTGCTCATTAAGGTACCCCTTTATTCTCATATAGGTAAATATCTCTTTGGCTTGTAGCTTATATTCGTCAGTTAAAGTATTAAAATCTTTTATCTTGCCCTTATCTATTATGTTGTTGATTTTGTTGACCCCTGCATTGATCCAGCTCTGGATGTTTAGATCCATTATATTTTTTTGTAACTGTCTAAAATCAATGCTAGTAAGCAGTTTGTCTTGTAAGTCTAGATCTTTTCTTAATTTGTACCATATGGGGATTAAATTGTTTAGGATCAAGCCCTTATCATAATTACCTTGTCTAAGGTTTTTTCTATGGTCTGTCTTCCAAAAAAGAGGGTATATATCCTCCTTTATTTCATCGTTAAGTAGACTCTGTTCCATTTTAAACCAAATTTGTTCTTTTGCTACATCGGATTGGGTTATTATTGCATGTGCTATGTTACAAACTCTCCAAGTATGATTTAATTGTGGGATTCCCAGTCCACCCGCTTTTATCTTTAATTTTGAATGGTTTCTGCTTAATCTAGGACGTTTTTGACCCCAAATAAATTTGTTAATGATTGATTGTGCTAAAGATAGCCAGCTTTCTGAACAGTAAAGGGGTAGCATGCGGAAGAGATACACCCACTTTGGGTATATATAGAATTTTATAATATTTATTCTCCCCCACCATGATACTTCAATTCCCTTCCAATTATTCAGGGTTTTTGCTGTATCTTTCATTAGCCTTAAAAAATTTTGTTCCATCATATTATTTGGTTCGTTAGTAATTTCTATGCCCAAAACTTCCATGGTTTTTTTTTCACAATTAAATCCGAATTTGTCAAATAACTTTTGTTTAATATTCAACGTGAGATTGAATGAGAGTGCTGTAGACTTGCTTAAATTTAATTTATATCCTGAATAGAATGAATATTCCTCTATGGAATCCATGACCTTTTCCATGGATTTCACGGGATTTCTCAGAGTAAGTACCACATCGTCTGCATACATTGTAAGCTTTAGTGATTCCTTCTCTAGTTCTATTCCTTTTATAGAGTCATCCGCTCTGATTTTGTGTGCTAATGGTTCAAGACTAATCAGATATAATAGTGGGGACAGGGGACAACCCTGTCTAGTTCCATTTGTTAACTGGAACCATTCGGAAGAAAATCCGCTTCCCACTACCCTGGCCGTTGGAGTTGTATATAAAGCCATGATAGCCCTGGTGATATTACCTTGAAATCCGAAGCCAGACAGGGCTGTCTCCAGAAACTCCCACCTTACCCTGTCAAAGGCCTTTTCGGCATCTAGTGACAGGGCAAGGAGGGGGATCTTATATCTGGTTGCCAAATCTGCCACATCTATCAATCTCCTAATATTAGAAGTTGGGGCTCTACTGGATATGAAGCCCACCTGATCTTGATGAATAATACTAGTTATTACGTTAGATAACCTGTCTGCTAAAACAGAAGAGTAGATTTTAATATCGCTGTTAAGTAATGAAATAGGTCTATAATTTATTACTAATTCCAAATTTTTTCCAGGCTTTGGAATTGGAACTATGTGGGCTTTTAACAATTCGCTGGGAATATTTCCGTATGACATAAAGTCATTAAATAGTTTGGTAAGAGGTTCTATTATATTACCCCTAAAGGTTCTATAAAAGCAGTTACTAAACCCATCCGGTCCTGGTGCTTTTTTTGATTTTAATTTTTTAATTGCAGATTCTACTTCATTTTGTAAGACAGGTTCATTTAATACTTCCAGTTGGGCCTCTGTTATATGCGGGAGTTTGAGTTCTGTAACGAATTTGGAAATATCATCAGCACTATTTCCCCCGGGTAGATTATATAGTTCTGCGTAATATTTTTGAAATGCGTTACCGATCTTCTCTGGCGACAGGACTACTTCTTCTCCATTTATTTTTATTTTAGAAATAATTTTTTTAGTTTTTTCCTTTTTTAATCTATTTGTTAGTAGTTTATCCGCTTTATTCCCTTTATAATACCAGTTTCTTCTTAAACGTTCTAACGCAAGGTTGGATTTGTTTATCAATATATTATTAATACTCTCTTTTATTTTTTTTAATTCTTTACTTATTTCAAACGATATTTTTTTTTTATTCTGTTTTTCCAATCTATCATGATCTATATAAAGTTGTGCCAAGTTTTGTAAGTTTCTTTTTTTTTCCTCTGTGCCCATTTTTATAAAGCTTCCCCTGATTGTACATTTAAACGCACACCAGAGCGTAGATAAGGAGATCTCAGAATTATTATTTTCTCTGAAATAGTCTTCTATAGCCTTTTGTATTGTATCCACATTTTGGTTTTTTTTTAACAGATATTCATTCAGTCTCCAGTTAGATCTAGTTTTAACAAATTCTTCTTTGATTTCTAAACTTAAAGCATTATGATCTGACCATGGGATGTTGGTAATCAGAATTTTCTTGACCCTTCTAACAATATTTATTTCTGTCAATATGTAATCTATTCTTGAATATACCTGATGCGGGAAGGAAAAACAAGTATAATCCCTTTCCATAGGATGCCATACGCGCCAAATATCCATAAGGCCTGCCTTTTTGATTACCTCGTTAAATTTTTGGGAGGATTGTTCTAACTGTCTCTTGTTCTCATTTGTTTTTAATTTATTTCTGTCCATATCAGGGTCTAGAATACAGTTGAAGTCTCCCATATATATATTTTCCCTTGTTTAATTTTTTCGACTTTATTCACCAGTTTATTTAAAAACCTTATGGGAGCTTTATTGGGGGCATATAGATTTACAATTGTGTATCTCTGATTGTTTATCTCTCCAATTATTATGAGAGTCCTTCCTTCGTCATCTGAAACTTGATGAATTAACTTGAAATCTATCTTTGCGGAAATTATAATTGCTACTCCTCTTTTCTTGTTCTTGGGCATAGAGGATCTAAAAATATGTGGGAACTCTTTTGAGCTAAATCTATCTTTGTCATTTTTTAACCAGTGTGACTCTTGTATTCCACATATATGTATTGACTCTTTCCTAATAAAATCGGTGAGGATAACTCTTTTCTGCGGTGTATTTAACCCCCTTACATTGAGAGATGCTATTCTAAGCATACCTTACTTCTATCTGACCCCTTTCCCCTCAGTCTGGACAACCAAAAAATGACATAACATACAAGACATTGCACCCCTACAATTAACACTAAAATGAATGGTTCCTTTCCCATAGGAGCCATAAATATCCATACGTTCCTTCCCCCTGTATGTCAGGAGGGAAGAAATTTACAAATTAACCACCCTATATGGTTAGGTGATGGGATATACTAACCATTCTATCGAGTATATAAGGAAGCAATCCGCGAGTTACCCTGAATTCAAGCGGAGATAATATTAAAAGAGACAAAAAAAATAAAAAAAATAATTGCTTTACATTCTTTACCAGACTTCCTCGTCTCTCTTCTCTGTCTTTTCCCCTGTAATATTTATCTTTAGTGCTCATGTCCAATATTATTTTCTCAAAGTGTAATACTCTCTCTCTCTCTATTTATTAATTATTTAATTTCCCTATCCTTCTCGCTACTAATTATACTAGTAATATCTATTTTTCAGTGCTTAAGTGCTCCCCACTACTATCATTTATTTGTGTGATATTCAAATATATCTTATATTCCTTCCCTTCCTACCCTCTTTATCTTACTCCTCCTCTTCCTCTCTATTTCCTTTCTTTTTATATATTCTTTAATATTTGTGTGGATTATTTAACCATATGATTTTCTGTTTCTCTAATTGTGTTTTATCTCAGTTCAATTCACCTCGTGTTAATTTCTATAGAGAAAATTATATTAGCTACCCTACTTTCCTAATTTTCTTCTTCTTTGTTTCATAACGCGTCTTTGTGTAAAGTGCTTATCAATGTTACCTATCATACTCTCTCTTCAAGGGAAAACGACCGAGGGGGAAAGACACAAGAGGGAAAAAAAAAAAAAAAAAAACCTTTATAGGGCTACTTAGAGTTACCTCTTCCCGACCCCTATTCATGGGGAGGGGGAGGGGGAAGTCTAGTGTAGACCCCTACAACTATTATTTAAAGGTTTCCTGAATCCATTTTTGCAAACTCTGAACTTCTCTAAACGTTTCCACTTTTTCTCCATACGTGAATCTTAATCCAACTGGGAACAACCAAATATACTTGATTCCCATTTCTCTCAATTTAACAGTGCAAGATGTAAAATTTTTTCTAGCCATTCTGGTACTTCTAGATAGGTCGTTAAATATTTTGATGGATTCATATTTAGAGTCCTGTAGGGGCTTGGATCTCATTGCCCTCATAATTTCTTGTTTAAGTCTATATGAGTTTAAGGCTGCAATGACGTCTCTTGGCTGCTGGGCTGGAATATTATTTGGGTTTGGAATTCTATGTATTCTTTCCGTACAAAATTGGCTAATGTTCTGCTGGACCCCCAAAAATTTACAAAACTCTTTTAGAAATTCGTCAAGTCCTCCTGAATTCACTTCTTCTTGGATTCCTCTTATTCTGATATTGTTTCTCCTTGCTCTATCTTCGTTATCCAACATCTTGGCTTCCATTAACGCCATTTTTTTTTCCATCTGTATAATTCTTTCTTCATTTAAACCTTGTTGTAGTTTTATATGATCCATTTTGTCTTCTATTAGATTTATTCTGCCCATTATTTTGGCTATCTCTGTTTTAAAATCCCCCATCATTAGGTGTATCTCTTTCTTTATATTTTCTAATTGCACTTGTAAGCATTCATTCAAGAGATCTTTTCCAATTAGGCCAGCGTCTTTACTCAAAGAGTCCGACATTTCATGCTCGGGTTTTGTTTGTATTGTAGATTGCGTTATGAGTTGGGCTGCTCCATTTATACTATTTCTTCTTTCTGCCTTCTCCTTGTCTTGGGGTGAGAAATAGTTTGAGAGTCTTTTTTCATTTCTTTGGTCGAGTTTTTTTTCTCTTTTGTTTCCCAGCTTAAGTTCACTTTTTTTGTTTGCCATCGTGCATTTTCATCTCCTGTAACCGTTGTCTGTATGCTTCTGGAGTAATCGCATATTGATCACTTCTTTGATCTGAACATAATTTCTGAGCTCTTCATCTTGAATGGCCCGGTTTGCCTTTGTTGCTCTGCCAGAAAGTTTACCATCCAGGAGGGGGACCCAATCTTCTTGCGGTACCTTGTGTAGGTGACATTGTCGCTCGAAATCTTTCAGAAATCCGTCTATGTCGTCCTTGGCCTCCACAAATGTCTTAAATGCCTGGTATAGGTTTTACCTCTGAAGCAGGTGTGGTAATTAGTGATGTCCCGAACGGTTCGCTGGCGAATAGTTCCTGGCGAACATAGCATGTTCGCGTCCGCCACCGCGGGCAAACACATGCGATGTTCGGTCCGCCCCCATTCTTTATTATTAAGTAAACTTTGACCCTGTACCTCACAGTCAGCAGACACATTCCAGCCAATCAGCAGCACACCCTCCCTAGCAGACCCTCCTACCTACTGGACAGCATCCATTTTAGATTCATTCGGAAGCTGCAACCATTTTATTTTATTTTATTATTTATTTATTATTTTATTATTATTTATTTATTATTTTTTTAGTGCATATAAATGTTACAAGCAGATACTCTCCCCAGACACTCTTGTGTTACTGCAGAAACTCCCTCCAGACACTCTGTGTTACTGCAGATAGTCCCCCCAGACACTCTGTGTTACTGCAGATACTCCCTTCAGACACTCTGTGTTACTGCAGATACTCCCTCCAGACACCCTGTGTTACTGCAGATACTCCCTCCAGACACCCTGTGTTACTGCAGATATTCCCTCCAGACACTCTGTGTTACTGCAGATACTCCCCCCAGACACTCTGTATTACTGCAGACACTCCCCCCAGACATTCTGTGTTACTGCAGATACTCCCTCCAGACACCCTGTGTTACTGCAGATACTCCCTCCAGACACCCTGTGTTACTGCAGATACTCCCCCCAGACACTCTGTATTACTGCAGACACTCCCCCCAGACACTCTGTGTTACTGCAGATACTCCCTCCAGACACTCTGTATTACTGCAGATACTCCCTCCAGACAAACTGTGTTACTGCAGATACTCCCTCCAGACACCCTGTGTTACTGCAGATACTCCCTCCAGACACTCTGTGTTACTGCAGATACTCCCCCCAGACACTCTGTATTACTGCAGACACTCCCCCAGACACTCTGTGTTACTGCAGATACTCCCTCCAGACACTCTGTGTTACTGCAGATACTCCCTCCAGACACTCTGTGTTACTGCAGATACTCCCTCCAGACACTCTGTGTTACTGCAGATACTCCCTCCAGACACCCTGTGTTACTGCAGATACTCCCTCCAGACACCCTGTGTTACTGCAGATACTCCCTCCAGACACTCTGTGTTACTACAGATACTCCCTCCAGACACCCTGTGTTACTGCAGATACTCCCTTCAGACACACTGTGTTACTGCAGATACTCCCTCCAGACACCCTGTGTTAGTGCAGATACTCCCTCCAGATACTCTGTGTTACTGCAGATACTCCCTCCATACACGCTGTGTTACTGCAGATACTCCCTCCAGACACCCTGTGTTACTGCAGATACTCCCTCCAGACACTCTGTATTACTGCAGATACTCCCTCCAGACACTCTGTGTTACTGCAGATACTCCCTCCAGATACCCTGTGTTACTGCAGATACTCCCTCCAGATACTCTGTGTTACTGCAGATACTCCCTCCAGACACCCTGTGTTACTGCAGATACTCAACCCAGGCACCCTGTGTTACTGCAGATACTCCCTCCAGACACTCTGTGTTACTACAAATACTCCCTCCAGACACTCTGTGTAACTGCAGATATTCCCTCCAGACACCCTGTGTTTCTGCAGATACTCCCTCCAGACACTCTGTGTTACTGCAGATACTCCCTCTAGACACCCTGTGTTTCTGCAGATACTCCCTCCAGACACTCTGTGTTACTGCAGATACTCCCTCCAGATACTATGTGTTACTGCAGATACTCCCTCCAGACACTCTGTGTTACTGCAGATACTCCCTCCAGACACCCTGTGTTACTGCATATACTCCCTCCAGACACTATGTGTTACTGCAGATACTCTCTCCAGATACTCTGTGTTACTGCATGTAACGGAGCTCCGTGTACTCCGACCGAGTACCCTCCGTTGATGGATGCTCCTAGCGCTCTCAGAGGACTCCAAGCACTGCAGATGACACCACAACCACCGCAGGCTCCACAACCGCCGTAGCTTAACTGGAGCCGCGCCGTCTTCCTTCCACCCTGGATCGGCTTCTGTCCTCCAGGACCGTGTGGGGAAGACCTCTCCTCCAGGAGAGCGTAACAGGAACAAGCTCTTAAAAGAGCTAAGTGATTAAGAGCTCAGGGGAATATGCAGCGCATAGCAATCCTCAGTGTGATATAGCAGTTCCCTCCAATAACGAGACAAGGCTACGTATTGAGGGTCAGAAGAGGTCTGAGGACTGGAACACCCAGCCTGCTTTTTATTAGGATAAGGTACACACAGGACACTCCCAGGGGGAGGATGAAATTAACCAACCACCTACATGGTAACACCCCCACTTCTCCTCCCCTCAGATAAACACATAACATAATTAAAACGTACATTATTTTACCCAAAGTCTGGATGTACCCCAGAAACAGGGGGTACAGCTTTAAATCTGGTATCCCCAGATAGCCCTTGTTCAGGGGAACAATATATCCAAAAATCAGCCCATTCGGATGAATGGTTCGGGAGATACAGAGTTCCAAAGTTTTGACCGACCGCACAGACCAACTAGCCGAAAATAGTTCCATGAGTTTTGGCCTTGCGGTCGGTCTCTGTTCGCACGGTAAAAGGATACGAAAATCTTGCCATCCATTCGAATCTCGGGGTTCGCTGAAATCCCCATAGATGATTAAGTATAACTACCGAACGGTGGGACGTTCGGTAGTTTCCGTACGAATCTATGGAGGTCTGGAGGACTCAGCGGTGTTCGCCTGTTTGCGTATCCGTTTTTAGTTCCATGCGGTTACAGGCAAACACCGCTGTTCGTGCGCAAGATGGCCGCGAACATGTGTGTGGCAAACCTAGCCACTTCTGGACTATATTTAACAAAGGTTGTCCGTAGGCTGAATGTGTTACTGTGTACCTTGTTTGTGTATGTATTATATTATGACCGTTCGCATGCTGGCAGCCGTACGCTACCAGCATGCAAACCTTTCGTTTGACGAAACACGGCTATCCGGGCCGTTCGCCAAACGAATGCGGGCTCCCCAGGTAGACCACACACTCACAGTCGTGTGGCACTAATTAACCGATTGCAACAATGTTGCAATCGGTAATTGAAGGCTCTCCTAGGTGGCCGTCGTTCGGCTACCGATCATGCGGCGGTCGGCCATCTTGGATCCTTTGTCTCTGCAGCGGTGTTCGGTCGTCGAGAGCCTGGAACTGAAAACGGCTACTCAATGATCCGAACACCGCTGGACTTCCAGAGCGTTCGGGAGTTCCGCGTTCGCCACATTCTGTTCCCCATCGATGTTCGGTAGTTTCAAACCGAACTCGATGGTTAAGTGTATTTTGTGCGGCGTTCGGTTAGTTTAGCTGGGATCTGAGCGGTATTCTCACTAAATGTGCCCGCAGACCCCAGCTATCTACCGTATGGTCATTCGTATGAAAGCGAGTAATATTATGTGAAATATGGATTTCTATGTGAATTGCCAGTTTTGCTGCACGAGGGGATAATCCACTTAATCGTCCATTTTAGTGGGATGATCCCTCTCGTGCAGCAATGCCTGTTGGGATAATCATACTGCCTGATGGGAGAAATCCCCTGTAACATCTGTAAGGAAACCCCTTGCAAGGGGAACTGCATAAATATGGAAGTCTGTGAATAAAGCAAGTTAGTTGACTCCCAAACTGTGTTTCGTCCGGTTATTGGGAGGATTGGGGATATTGCCGTGCTTTCTAACTCTGACTGTGGATTACCTAAGATACCAACGGAGATCGTGGACTATAATACTGCGTTCCGTTACAACGTGTAAAGTCCCGAAATGGCGGCCACCTATTCGGCACACAAAGGATTCGTATAGAATCATACGAACGGTTTTACTACCGAATCCAACAAGGCATTTAACATCTTCTATGTGTCCATAGTCTCTGTACAACCCATTTAAAGAGCCACAGACAGCATAATGGGAATCCATTATGCCCAAATGTATGTTTTCCAGGGCAATACAGTCCAGGGCCATAGTCACAGGGGAGGAGGCAGGCAAGCAGCCCTCTCCAGGACAAAGTGGCGAAGGGCACTTCGTCACACATCTCCCCTTTGGGGGGAAGACTAACCAGGCACCTGACCTTCTGTCGGTCAGTGCCTCCGTTAGTCGATCCACCAACCCAAAATAAACAGATGCCAGAGTAGCCCCCCCACAACTCCAAAGTACAAGAGCAGCCCACCCACAACAAGCAATCACTGCACCTGGGTATTTTGCTGTGGTGATGGGGTAACACGCTGAGGGGACGTGAAGGGCAGAGGCCAGCGGCGTCCTGCCCTGATGCCAGCTCTGCTGCTGGGGTAGCCTGCAGGACATCAGGCTCTGGATCAGGGACAAAGGTAGGGCAGAGGCCGACTGCACTCTGCCCAGATGCCAGCTCTTCTGCTGGGGTAGCCTGCAGGACATCAGGCTCTGGACCAGGGACAAAGGTAGGGCAGAGGCCGACTGCACTCTGCCCAGATGCAAGCTCTTCTGCTGGGGTAGCCTGCAGGACATCAGGCTCTGGACCAGGGACAAAGGTAGGGCAGCGGCCGCCTGCACTCTGCCCAGCTGCCAGCTCTTCTGCTGGGATGCTTGGAATATAGTCCAGCTCAGTAGCCAAGGGAACATGGACGTCAGTAGGGGTTAACATCGCCTCTGTTAACCCTGGTGCCACGCTAGGAGTTAACTGGGGAGGGGAATTTGTACTTACCCCCTCCTCTGGTTGTCCCGGTGAGGATAGTTGGGGATCTGGACAGGCTGTCCAGCATCCCTGTAGGTCAGGCACAGAGACCACGGTCCCATCTGCGCCGTCTGGGAGATTGGTGTCTCCCCTTGTTAGGGTCAGCTGCCGCTGGGGAGAGGGGGTGCTGTGCTCCTCTCCCTGAAACACAGGCTGCCGCTGGAGAGGGAGACCGCCTGTCTCCACTCCCGTAATATTGTCCTGCTGCTGGAGAGAGGGACCAACTGTCTCTGCTCTCTGTAGGACACACTGCTGCTGGGGGGGAAGGACGACACCTTCGGCCCTCTGTAACTCACACTGTCGCTGGGGAGGAAGGACGGCACCTTCAGCTCCCTGGGGTTCACACAGCCGCTGGGGGGGAAGGACGGCACCTTCAGCCCCCTGGGGTACACACTGCCGCTGGGGAGGAAGGACAACACCTTCGGCTCCCTGACACTCACTCTGGGGTTGGGGATCTTCCCAGTAAACCTCTACGATATCCTTCCAGCTGAAGGGCTCTGGACCTGGTTCTGCTTGTCGGGTAGGTTGGGGCTGCATGAAGCTGAACAGGTGTAGGAAGTCTTGCTCCAGCTCCCACTCCCTTGTTACCAGGTGGGTCATGTCTTTTCTCACCTCGCGTTCGTCAGCCCAGACATACATGCCCATCCGGTAGTCGTAGATGTCCCAAAACCTAGACTCCTCTGTGCTGCCGAAATCAGGCTCCTCCGCCATGGCATCCTGCAGTAGACCAGGACCATCATAATCATCCCCCTCCGGTAAGTCGTGCTCGGCTGTCCAGGGAGTAAGTCGAATGGTATGCCACCAGAGGGCCTGGTATGCGTTGTCTAGCCCGATCTCTCGCCATACCAGGGTCTCTAGTCTTGCCACCCACTCATCCAGGGGCTGCTCTCCCAATAGACACATTCGCATTGCCACACGCTTCTGTAGCCGCTGCTCATCACTGGGGAGACTCTCCCCTCGCAGCCACTGGGCATCTTCCAGGGCATCATACCAGAGTTCCTTTCTGGCTGCATCCCTGTAATCTGCGGCCTCCTCCTCCTCCTCATCATGGAACGCTGTCCGCAAACCAGCTTATTCCATCCTGTTGTAGCCAGGGGCGCTGCCCAATGGCTAGCGTTGCCCTCAATTGTAACTCCAAACGCTACCAGTGTCTCTGAGCTGCTTCTCCTCGCACTAGGACGCCATCCCACCGCTGCCACCAATGTAACGGAGCTCCGTGTACTCCGACCGAGTACCCTCCGTTGATGGATGCTCCTAGCGCTCTCAGAGGACTCCAAGCACTGCAGACGACACCACAACCACCGCAGGCTCCACAACCGCCGTAGCTTAACTGGAGCCGCGCCGTCTTCCTTCCACCCTGGATCGGCTTCTGTCCTCCAGGACCGTGTGGGGAAGACCTCTCCTCCAGGAGAGCGTAACAGGAACAAGCTCTTAAAAGAGCTAAGTGATTAAGAGCTCAGGGGAATATGCAGCGCATAGCAATCCTCAGTGTGATATAGCAGTTCCCTCCAATAACGAGACAAGGCTACGTATTGAGGGTCAGAAGAGGTCTGAGGACTGGAACACCCAGCCTGCTTTTTATTAGGATAAGGTACACACAGGACACTCCCAGGGGGAGGATGAAATTAACCAACCACCTACATGGTAACACCCCCACGTCTCCTCCCCTCAGATAAACACATAACATAATTAAAACGTACATTATTTTACCCAAAGTCTGGATGTACCCCAGAAACAGGGAGTACAGCTTTAAATCTGGTATTCCCAGATAGCCCTTGTTCAGGGGAACAATATATCCAAAAATCAGCCCATTCGGATGAATGGTTCGGGAGATACAGAGTTCCAAAGTTTTGACCGACCGCACAGACCAACTAGCCGAAAATAGTTCCATGAGTTTTGGCCTTGCGGTCGGTCTCTGTTCGCACGGTAAAAGGATACGAAAATCTTGCCATCCATTCGAATCTCGGGGTTCGCTGAAATCCCCATAGATGATTAAGTATAACTACCGAACGGTGGGACGTTCGGTAGTTTCCGTACGAATCTATGGAGGTCTGGAGGACTCAGCGGTGTTCGCCTGTTTGCGTATCCGTTTTTAGTTCCATGCGGTTACAGGCAAACACCGCTGTTCGTGCGCAAGATGGCCGCGAACATGTGTGTGGCAAACCTAGCCACTTCTGGACTATATTTAACAAAGGTTGTCCGTAGGCTGAATGTGTTACTGTGTACCTTGTTTGTGTATGTATTATATTATGACCGTTCACATGCTGGCAGCCGTACGCTACCAGCATGCAAACCTTTCGTTTGACGAAACACGGCTATCCGGGCCGTTCGCCAAACGAATGCGGGCTCCCCAGGTAGACCACACACTCACAGTCGTGTGGCACTAATTAACCGATTGCAACAATGTTGCAATCGGTAATTGAAGGCTCTCCTAGGTGGCCGTCGTTCGGCTACCGATCATGCGGCGGTCGGCCATCTTGGATCCTTTGTCTCTGCAGCGGTGTTCGGTCGTCGAGAGCCTGGAACTGAAAACGGCTACTCAATGATCCGAACACCGCTGGACTTCCAGAGCGTTCGGGAGTTCCGCGTTCGCCACATTCTGTTCCCCATCGATGTTCGGTAGTTTCAAACCGAACTCGATGGTTAAGTGTATTTTGTGCGGCGTTCGGTTAGTTTAGCTGGGATCTGAGCGGTATTCTCACTAAATGTGCCCGCAGACCCCAGCTATCTACCGTATGGTCATTCGTATGAAAGCGAGTAATATTATGTGAAATATGGATTTCTATGTGAATTGCCAGTTTTGCTGCACGAGGGGATAATCCACTTAATCGTCCATTTTAGTGGGATGATCCCTCTCGTGCAGCAATGCCTGTTGGGATAATCATACTGCCTGATGGGAGAAATCCCCTGTAACATCTGTAAGGAAACCCCTTGCAAGGGGAACTGCATAAATATGGAAGTCTGGGAATAAAGCAAGTTAGTTGACTCCCAAACTGTGTTTCGTCCGGTTATTGGGAGGATTGGGGATATTGCCGTGCTTTCTAACTCTGACTGTGGATTACCTAAGATACCAACGGAGATCCCCATAGATGATTAAGTATAACTACCGAACGGTGGGACGTTCGGTAGTTTCCGTACGAATCTATGGAGGTCTGGAGGACTCAGCGGTGTTCGCCTGTTTGCGTATCCGTTTTTAGTTCCATGCGGTTACAGGCAAACACCGCTGTTCGTGCGCAAGATGGCCGCGAACACGTGTAAAGTCCCGAAATGGCGGCCACCTATTCGGCACACAAAGGATTCGTATAGAATCATACGAACGGTTTTATTACCGAATCCAACAAGGCATTTAACATCTTCTATGTGTCCATAGTCTCTGTACAGCCCATTTAAAGAGCCACAGACAGCATAATGGGAATCCATTATGCCCAAATGTATGTTTTCCAGGGCAATACAGTCCAGGGCCATAGTCACAGGGGAGGAGGCAGGCAAGCAGGCCTCTCCAGGACAAAGTGGCGAAGGACACTTCGTCACACTGCAGATACTCCCTCCAGACACCCTGTGTTACTGCAGATACTCCCTCCAGACACCCTGTGTTACTGCAGATACTCCCTCCAGACACCCTGTATTACTGCAGATACTACCTCCAGACACTCTGTGTTACTGCAGATACTCCCCCCAGACACCCTGTGTTACTGCAGATACTCCCTCCAGACACTCTGTGTTACTACAGATACTCCCTCCAGACACTCTGTGTTACTGCAGATATTCCCTCCAGACACCTTGTGTTACTGCAGATACTCCCTCCAGACACTCTGTGTTACTGCAGATACTCCCTCTAGACACCCTGTGTTACTGCAGATACTCCCCCCAGACACTGACACAGAGCAAAATAGGGACTGTTCCCCCTACATAGGGTCACTTGGCAGATATGGATTGACACCTATCCTAAGGATCCCTGATACACACTGACACAGAGAAGAACAGGGACTGTTCCCCCTACATAGGGTCACTTGGCAGATATGGGTTGACACCTATCCTAAGGATCTCTGATACACACTCACACAGAGCAGAATATGGACTGTTCCCCCTTCATAGTGTCACTTGGCAGATATGGATTGACACCTGTCCTAAGGATCCCTGATACACACTGACACAGAGCAGAATAGGGACTGTTCCCCCTACATAGGGTCACTTGGCAGATATGGATTGACACCTATCCTAAGGATCCCTGATACACACTGACACAGAGCAGAATAGGGACTGTTCCCCCTACATAGGGTCACTTGGCAGATATGGATTGACACCTGTCCTCAGGGACCCTGATACACACTGGGGGGGGGGGGGGGGACCAACTGTCCTCCCCCCACCCCCACCCCCAACCCTGCGCGGTGGGTGGGGGCCATAAAAATAATGAGGTGGGGGACCTACTGTCCTCCCCCCCGGCCCCCTCCCCTGGGGGCCATAAATCACAATGGGGGGAGGACCTTAGAATTCTAAAGGAATTAGGTCATTCTACAGAGGATTATGCACTATACAAACTCCTCACAGACCTATTTACAGAACTAGAAATGCCAGATTAACTAACAGATTGCAAACCTCCTAGCTGGTTCACTCCCAATCTAACAGATTTCCCATGTATAGACCTGTTTGTTCAGATCTGCACTAAAGAATTAGAATGTCAGTTTACTCAACAGTCTCTAACCCCTAATTTAAAGTCAGAAGAAAGACTGGCCTTACAAGAATTACAATCTGCATCGGAGGTGGTGATAAAATCCTCAGACAAAGGAGGAAACATAGTCCTGATGCAGAGAAGCCAATATATTGGTATGTGCATGACACACTTATCAGACGAGAAGGCCTATCAAACTTTAAAAGAAGATCCTACGAAAGGATTCCTTAGGGACTTACAGACATTGGCACAAGGAGCACTAACAGATAAAGTAATCACTCAAAATGAGTACAGATACATTGTGTCTCAATCTAACATCACCATAGCTACATTCTATTGCCTTCCTAAGGTGCACAAAGACCTGAGGAACCCTCCCGGAAGACCCATCGTTTCAGGCAATCACAGCTTAACAGAAAGAGCAAGTCAATTTCTGGATAAGCTGTTACAACCGATAGTACAAGGCCTCAAATCTCATATACGCGGTACCAAACAGACCTTGTTGGTATTGGAAAACCTTACAGGGCCACCTTACACGTCCGTGGCAAGTCTGCACGTGGTGGCACTGTATAACAACATCCCACACGAAAAAGGACTTTTGGGAGTGTCTTACTTCCTTCAAAAGACTTAAGTGTTTAATGAACTAGAACAACGGTTCATTCTGGCACTGTTAAAATTCGTATTAAAGGGACACTATAGTCACCTGAACAACTTCAGCTTAATGAAGCAGTTTTAGTGTATAGATCATTCCCCTGCAATTTCACTGCTCAATTCACTGCCATTTAGGAGTTAAATCACTTTGTTTCTGTTTATGCAGCCCTAGCCACACCTCCCCTGGCTATGATTGACAGAGCCTGCATGAAAAAAAAACTGGTTTCACTTTCAAACAGATGTAATTTACCTTAAATAATTGTATCTCAATCTCTAAATTGAACTTGAATCACATACAGGAGGCTCTTGCAGGGTCTAGCAAGCTATTAACATAGCAAGGGATAAGAAAATCTTAATTAAACAGAACTTGCAATAAAGAAAGCCTAAATAGGGCTCTCTTTACAGGAAGTGTTTATGGAAGGCTGTGCAAGACACATGCAGGGAGGTGTGACTAGGGTTCATAAACAAAGGGATTTAACTCCTAAATGGCAGAGGATTGAGCAGTGAGGCTGCAGGGGCATGTTCTATACACCAAAACTGCTTCATTAAGCTAAAGTTGTTCAGGTGACTACAGTGTCCCTTTAACACACAATTATTTTACTTTCAATGGTAAATATTACTTACAACTTAGGGGCACCGCCATGGGTTCGTCGTGTGCACCCAGCTATGCGAACCTTTTTTTAGGGTGGTGGGAAGAAACTATGGTTTTCACAAACCCCAATGAAATTTTTACTTCATCTATATTTAAATGGTATCGTTATATAGATGACGTATTAATTTTTTGGTTGGGCTCTTTCTCATTGTATAAGGAAATGGTGGACACTTTAAATGACAACCAAATCAACCTCCAGTTGACTCATGTCATTCATGAGAGCCAATTGGTCTTCCTAGATTTAACGATCAATGTTCAAGATGATGGGCAAATTACTACATCACTATTCAGGAAACCCACGGCAACGAATAGCTTGCTTCATTGGCAGAGCTTCCAATCCCATCATGTGAAGGCCAATATACCATATGGCCAATATTTAAGAGCCAAAAGGAATTGCTCTAACCAGGAGGACTTTGAGAAGGAAGCCAAAGAACTAAGACTAAGATTAAAAAGTTTAGGCTATCCTAACAGGATCCTAAAGAAAGCCTATCAAAGAACGAAGGCTGTGGACAGATCAGAAAGTCTACATAGACCCCCTAAAAACCCCTCCACCACCCCAGGTACAACTAGATTTATCGGCACATACGATAAGAACTGGAACCAGGCACTTAATGTGCTGACCAAAAATTAAGGCCTGTGATTTCATCTTACCGTCAAAAACAGTGCACACTAAAAGAACCTCCAAAGACGTGGTGGTCAATACTTTTATTAACTGTAGCTCTACCAATGTAATATACCTGATAACGTGTGTCTGTGGATCACAATACATTGGAAAGACATATCAACAATTACGTCGATGGATTCTACAACATGTCAATTCCATCATGAATCCCCATATGGATACACCCATTGCAAGACATGTACGACTCAATCATGCCTCTCAATCCGGTGTACTGAAGTTTCAGGTGATCCAAAAAATCTTTCAGAACCACAGAAAAGGGGGATATGAATGTCTCCTTACTGAAAGCCGAGTCCAGATGGATTTATTCCTTTCAAACATTATATCCCAAAGGACGTAATGAGGAATTTAACTTCACTCCGTTTATTAATGCCTAATCGGACATCAGTGCTAATACAATTTATACACATAACTGGCCAATAACTTGGGACACGGTTTATCTATATCTAATGACTTCAATAGACACATTGGGAAATAAATAGTTTAAACTTTATCAAGGTATACACCATATCCCTTTATTTGACACCTTCTTTGCTACAGGCTGCTATTGAATTTAATTATTTCAACTTCCGTTACATACCTGTTCCCTTTAAATCAAGGGTTAATACACCAAGTCGGTTCTCTTCATCTTGGAAGGGCACTGTTCGGTTGAATCGTTTGTACTCCCAAAACTTTACCCAGGTGGCGTTTCAACTATATTCATGGGGTCTGAGCACTTTTTGCACATGTTCTGCGCTCAGATTCAGGCTATCCGGGGATATTAGACTTGAGGGGGTACATGGTTGTATTATGTAGGTTTTGGGGAGTTATAAAATATTGTTGATTTTTTTTGTACCTGAGAGATCATTTAATTATATGTTTTTCCCAGGCAATTATCTCTCAGGCACAGAGGATCTTGGGAGAAAAGACCCTGTATGTTTTTGTGTAGGGGCTTTGCATAAAAGGCCATGTGTAGCTCAGAAGAAAGTCAATCTACTCCCAGCATTAAGCCTCGACTCGTGTGTGGGGGAACAGCTATACTGGCTATAATCTCTAGATGAGAAGTCTACCCACCGGGAGCTGGATCCAGGACTTGGGCCCAAGGTGGGGGGAGACGGTGAGACCCCAGCCAAGCTGCGACAGCTAGGGTCTGGAAGTGCTTATGGTGTCCTGGTGAAGTGCTTATGGTAGCTCAGACATAACTAGGAAGCACGTTTGGCGGAGCTACCAGGCGGTCTGCCACAGCCATCAATTACTGGATACTGACATCCTTCCCACCGCCACCTCAACCCAGACAGAGGGATTACTCTTGTATCAATATTATTTGAGGAATCTACGTCTATCTTACCTTTTTCTCCCCCTCGGCCGTCCCATCTCCCCACATTCCTCCCCCACAATCTGATCAGTTTGATGCCCGCTCGGGTGAGCTCCGAACCCCAGCTGTCTTTTAATCTATAGTTCCTGATATTTCAGGTAATGAGCCTCACATCTCTTAGTAAGGTTCTTACAATGTTCATTGCTCCAGAGCTTCTCATAAATAAACCGAAATTAGAATAAGAGAATAAGGTGACTATAATTTGATATTGATACCAATCCCCGACACTCCATCTGAAGCTGTGTGGAAGGAACACAGTTACCTGCTGAGCTTGTATTTAAGGTGTGGTACAGAGGATAGGTGAAAGGGCTGCTAGGGATGCAGCAGGTGTTTGTGAAGGGAGACGGAGACCAGGGAATGAGAGAGGATTTTACTAACTTTGCTCATTCTTGGACAGACTCCCCAAATCTGACAGAGATTCATTTCCACGTCCACCATAACCACAGGAGATATTGTCTACACGTGAGTAGTGGAATCCTGGTGGGACATTAAAACCCACCACATCTACATAACTTCCACAAGGGCTGCGGAACCTGACCTGCCCGGGTTTTACCATACTGGGAGCCAAACCTACTGCTGGTACAATACAGGTAGGATTTATAAAGTTATAATATCGGTAATAACCACACATTATCAGGACAGGCTCAGACAGCGCTGGGTTTATATCTAATGTAATGACTGCACGTTATCAGGACAGGCTCAGACAGCGCTGAGTTTATCTAACGTAATGACTGTATGTTATCAGGACAGGCTCAGACAGCGCTGGCTTTATATCTAATGTAATGACTGCACGCTATCAGGACAGGCTCAGACAGCGCTGGGTTTATATCTAATGTAATGATAGCACGTTATCAGGACAGGCTCAGACAGCACTGGGTTTATATCTAATGTAATGACTGTATGTTATCAGGACAGGCTCAGACAGCGGTGGGATTATATCTAATGTAATGACCGCACGTTATCAGGACAGGCTCAGAGAGCGCTGGGTTTATATCTAATGTAATGACTGCACGTTATCAGGACAGGCTCAGACAGCACTGGGTTTATATGTAATGTAATGACTGTATGTTATCAGGACAGGCTCAGACAGCGGTGGGATTATATCTAATGTAATGACCGCACGTTATCAGGACAGGCTCAGAGAGTGCTGGGTTTATATCTAATGTAATGACTGCACGTTATCAGGACAGGCTCAGACAGTGCTGGGTTTATATCTAATGTAAAGACTGCACGTATCAGGACAGGCTCAGACAGCGCTGGGTTTATATCTAATGTAATGACTGTGTGTTATCAAGACATGCTCAGACAGTGCTGGGTTTATATCTAATGTAATGACTGCACGTATCAGGACAGGCTCAGACAGCGCTGGGTTTATATCTAATGTAATGACTGTATGTTATCAGGACAGGCTCAGACAGCGCTGGGTTTATATCTAATGTAATGACTGTATGTTATCATGACAGGCTCAGACAGCGGTAGGATTATATCTAATGTAATGACCGCACGTTATCAGGACAGGCTCAGAGAGCGCTGTGTTTATATCTAATGTAATGACTGCATGTTATCAGGACAGGCTCAGACAGCGCTGGTTTATATATCTAATGTAATGACGTTAAATCTAATGTAATGACAGCACGTTATCAGGACAGGCTCAGACAGTGTTGGGATTATATCTAATGTAATGACTGCACGTTATCAGGACAGGCTCAGACAGCGCTGGGTTTATATCTAATGTAATGACTGCACGTTATCAGGACAGGCTCAGACAGTGCTGGGTTTATATCTAACGTAATTACTGTATGTTATCAGGACAGGCTCAGACAGTGCTGGGTTTATATCTAATGCAATAACTGCACGTTATCAGGACAGGCTCAGACAGTGCTGGGTTTATATCTAATGTAATAACTGCACGTTATCAGGACAGGCTCAGACAGTGCCGGTGTTGTATAATCCTTCTCTCACCACCAATACTTCCAATTGGTATCCTTTTGAGAGAAATCCACTCTGTGTTGTGTTTTAATATTGAATGTAAGATCCCCGTGTCACCTCTTCCAAGAACTAACATATATCTTTATCCCCGTGTCCAGATAAATATATCACTAGCACTACTAAGGTATTCTATCCGATATTACAAATAAACAGCCAACACCATAGTTCTTACCAGAGAGAAATCTTTACTTAGAATCTGCCCAGTTAAATATTACAGAAGAAGAATGTTACAGAGTTATAGTATTACCGAGTTACAATACATTCATAACACTCACACATTCCATCTATCTAATAATATCGGCTACATTGTGTATAATAATATCGGCTACATTGTGTATAATAATATCAGCTACATTGTGTATAATAATATTGGCTACATTGTGTATAATAATATCGGCTACATTGTGTATAATAATATCAGCTACATTGTGTATAATAATATCTGCTACATTGTGTATAATAATATCGGCTACATTGTGTATAATAATATCGGCTACATTGTGTATAATAATATCGGCTATATTGTGTATAATAATATCTGTTACATTGTGTATAATAATATCGGCTACATTGTGTATAATAATATCGGCTACATTGTGTATAATAATATCGGCTACATTGTGTATAATAATATCTGTTACATTGTGTATAATAATATCGGCTACATTGTGTATAATAATATCTACTGTATTGTGTATAATAATATCTGTTACATTGTGTATAATAATATCTGCTACATTGTGTATAATAATATCGTCTACATTGTGTATAATAATATCGGCTACATTGTGTATAATAATATTGGCTACATTGTGTATAATAATATCTGCTACATTGTGTATAATAAAATTGTCTACATTGTGTATAATAATATCGGCTACATTGTGTATAATAATATCTGTTACATTGTGTATAATAATATCGGCTACATTGTGGATAATAATATCTACTGTATTGTGTATAATAATATCTGTTACATTGTGTATAATAATATCGGCTACATTGTGTATAATAATATCGGCTACATTGTGTATAATAATATCTGTTACATTGTGTGTAATAATATCGGCTACATTGTGTATAATAATATCGGCTACATTGTGTATAATAATATTGGCTACATTGTGTATAATAATATCGGCTACATTGTGTATAATAATATCTGCTACATTGTGTATAATAATATCGGCTACATTGTGTATAATAATATCGGCTACATTGTGTATAATAATATATGTTACATTGTGTATAATAATATCGGCTACATTGTGTATAATAATATCTGCTACATTTTGTATAATAATATCGGCTACATTGTGTATAATAATATCGGCTACATTGTGTATAATAATATCTGTTACATTGTGTATAATAATATCGGCTACATTGTGTATAATAATATCGGCTACATTGTGTATAATAATATTGGCTACATTGTGTATAATAATATCTGCTACATTGTGTATAATAATATCGTCTACATTGTGTATAATAATATCGGCTACATTGTGTATAATAATATTGGCTACATTGTGTATAATAATATCTGCTACATTGTGTATAATAATATCGTCTACATTGTGTATAATAATATTGGCTACATTGTGTATAATAATATCGTCTACATTGTGTATAATAATATCGGCTACATTGTGTATAATAATATCGGCTACATTGTGTATAATAATATCTGCTACATTGTGTGTAATAATATCGGCTACATTGTGTATAATAATATCTACTGTATTGTGTATAATAATATCTGTTACATTGTGTATAATAATATCGGCTACATTGTGTATAATAATATCTGTTACATTGTGTATAATAATATCGGCTACATTGTGTATAATAATATCGGCTACATTGTGTATAATAATATCGGCTACATTGTGTATAATAATACCGGCTACATTGTGTATAATAATATCTGTTACATTGTGTATAATAATATCGGCTACATTGTGTATAATAATATCTGCTACATTGTGTATAATAATATCGGCTACATTGTGTATAATAATATCTGCTACATTGTGTATAATAATATCGGCTACATTGTGTATAATATTACCGGCTACATTGTGTATAATAATATCTGCTACATTGTGTATAATAATATCGCTACATTGTGTATAATAATATCGGCTACATTGTGTATAATAATATCTGTTACATTGTGTATAATAATATCGGCTACATTGTGTATAATAATATCTGCTACATTGTGTATAATAATATCGGCTACATTGTGTATAATAATATCTGCTACATTGTGTATAATAATATCGGCTACATTGTGTATAATAATATCGGCTACATTGTGTATAATAATATCTGTTACATTGTGTATAATAATATCGGCTACATTGTGTATAATAATATCTGCTACATTGTGTATAATAATATCGGCTACATTGTGTATAATAATATCGGCTACATTGTGTATAATAATATCTGTTACATTGTGTATAATAATATCGGCTACATTGTGTATAATAATATCTGCTACATTGTGTATAATAATATCGGCTACATTGTGTATAATAATATCGGCTACATTGTGTATAATAATATCTGCTACATTGTGTATAATAATATCGGCTACATTGTGTATAATAATATCGGCTACATTGTGTATAATAATACCGGCTACATTGTGTATAATAATATCGGCTACATTGTGTATAATAATATCGGCTATATTGTGTATAATAATATCGGCTACATTGTGTATAATAATATCTACTGTATTGTGTGTAATAATATCGGCTACATTGTGTATAATAATATCTGCTACATTGTGTATAATAATATCGGCTACATTGTGTATAATAATATCGGCTACATTGTGTATAATAATATCTGCTACATTGTGTATAATAATATCGGCTACATTGTGTATAATAATATCGGCTACATTGTGTATAATAATATCGGCTACATTGTGTATAATAATATCGGCTACATTGTGTATAATAATATTGGCTACATTGTGTATAATAATACCGGCTACATTGTGTATAATAATATCGGCTACATTGTGTATAATAATATCGGCTACATTGTGTATAATAATATCTACTGTATTGTGTATAATAATATCGGCTACATTGTGTATAATAATATCGGCTACATTGTGTATAATAATATTGGCTACATCGTGTATAATAATATCTGCTACATTGTGTATAATAATATCTGCTACATTGTGTATAATAATATCGGCTACATTGTGTATAATAATATCGGCTACATTGTGTATAATAATATCTGCTACATTGTGTATAATAATATCGGCTACATTGTGTATAATAATATCTGCTACATTGTGTATAATAATATCGGCTACATTGTGTATAATAATATCTGCTACATTGTGTATAATAATATCGGCTACATTGTGTGTAATAATATCGGCTACATTGTGTATAATAATATCGGCTACATTGTGTGTAATAATATCGGCTACATTGTGTATAATAATATCGGCTACATTGTGTGTAATAATATCGGCTACATTGTGTATAATAATATCGGCTACATTGTGTATAATAATATCTGTTACATTGTGTATAATAATATCAGCTACATTGTGTGTAATAATATCGGCTACATTGTGTATAATAATATCGGCTACATTGTGTGTAATAATATCGGCTACATTGTGTATAATAATATCGGCTACATTGTGTATAATAATATCGGCTACATTGTGTATAATAATATCGGCTACATTGTGTATAATAATATCTGTTACATTGTGTATAATAATATCGGCTACATTGTGTGTAATAATATCTGCTACATTGTGTATAATAATATCGGCTACATTGTGTATAATAATATCTGCTACATTGTGTATAATAATATCGGCTACATTGTGTATAATAATATCAGCTACATTGTGTATGTGCTGTGAGATGTTATGTGCAGAGTGTGTCTTACCAAACCTAATCTAATGTGATGTCAGTATCTTCTATTTTTAAAGGAATTGGTTCCCATATTGTAAATAGCAAGCTCCTCAGCTCAATTGATATGTAAATGTGGCCCAAAGTGTTGTCTATCCTGTTATAACTCTCCCAGCCATCCCTTTGTCTCTAACCTAAGGTGTGATTTCCTAGATAGAGACTCCTTTGAAGACCAGTTGATATGTAAAATGTGATCAGTGTCTTTCAGGTGCTGTATCTGTCCAACTATCTAAACAGAAACTCCCTTTGGAGATAATTCCTGACCTCCTATACACACAGACTTAATCAAGCCCATATTAAACAGATATATATATATAATATTTTCCCAAACACTCCCCCACTTGAATAAGATCTAATAAGGAGATTATTCACATACAACCCCGCCACCCACTCTGATTTCTGTATATTAAAAAGACATGAACCCACACATATATTTTATATCCCTAACATGAATGGGAGCTCTTGTGAGTTCTTTCCTCCAACAGCAATATAAAATGAATAGAGAGCAGATTAAAACAAATTGTAGACAAACAAATAATAGCAGTTCTTAATCCTGGGTGAGTGTAAGTATTATAGGTTATGCTCCACCAGGGCTCTTGAAAACTATTTGTTAAATCATTAAGGCTAGCTACATTTTCCTTCACCAGCTCTTGCCATTGCACCACCCTTCGATTATTTCTTTTAAATAATGTATCCAAATCTACATTAAGTGGTGGCATTTTCTTAAAAAGCGAGGGAGCCATTTTATTCCAATTTCCTAGATCTCCCTGTACCACGTCCATAGATCTTTGTGTGAGTTGGATATTGGCTCTTATGACCTCCTTGCCCACTTTAATGGAGCCATAGGTAAGATTAACACACCATCCTGTTGGGGGTACCCTACATTGTATAGTTTGCTGCCACAGAACTGAAGATACTCCCAGTGTGCAGATCGTGGGACCCTGTCCGTGCACCACTCTTCTCTAACCATTTATGGGTTTGTGAAGGTGAACAGGGCAGCTCCCACCATGCACCCATCTGCCTGGACTAGTGGTTCTAGTACACAGGAACAAAGCCAAGCATTACCACGTCTGTCACAGCCACTGGGGTTGATAACTTTCCAGAACTGGTTGTGGCGAAACCAACCTCGCCACTGGGCCCTGGAGAAGCCTGTTTGCTAGCCTCCTACCTGCTGACTATGGCCCCTGGGTTATTTGGGGCATATTGTACTGTATATTGCTGCTACTGGCCCTTTTAACAGCATCTATGGACATATTGGGACTTTTGGGACTACTGTCCCTTTAAGACTGTGATACATATTCTAGTGTACTGCCTGTAATATTATATGTGTATTTGTGTGTTAAGTTTATCCTGGGTGATTTGTATGCAGCATTCACCTGATTGTTCGGTAGAATCACTCCATTCAGTATATTGAGTGAAACTACCGAACAACCAGACCACCCAGGAATAAGTGTGCCTCCAATTACCGTTTGCAACAATGTTGCAAACGGGTAATTGGCAATCAGTGTAATGTATTCTTTGTCCTCTGGGTGGCCGCCATTCGGGAAACAAACACGTGGCGGCGGCCATCTTAAACTACCGAACAGCGGTGTTTTGCCGTCGAGTGTCTGGAACTAAAATCGGACACTTGACTAGGCAAACACCGCTGAGACCTCCATACTTCCATAAATTCGTATAGAAACTACCGAATGACCAGCCGTTCGGTAGAAAGAACCCCACAAACAAGGGAATTCATTCAAACCCTCTCCAGGCTCTATAACACAGGCAATTCGTCTGTTTTCATTCCCTTGTTTGTGACCGACCGCAGGGCCAAAATGCATGGAACTGTTTTCGGATACTTTACCCATGCGGTCGGTCAAATCTTTGGAACCCCATATCTCACGAACCATTCATCCGACTGACTTGAATTTTGGATATGTTGTCCCCCTGAATAAGGGCTATCCAGCGATGCTGGATTTAAAGGTGTACCCCCGGGTTTTGGGGTACATCCAGAACTTGGCTGAAAAAGTGTACCGGATAATTGAGTTTAATGTTATCTGAGGGGAGGGGATGTGTGGGCTGAACCATGTATGTGATTGGTTATTTTATGCCTCCCCCTGGGTGTGGCCTGTATGTGGATTATTGTAATAAAAGCCAGGCTGGATGAGCCAGTCCTGAGTTCCTGTTTTTACCCTCAAAGTGATGTGTCGTCTCATTATTGGGGGGGAGGATTTATTGCATGCTGTTCCAGTTGACTGCTAGGAGTGCAAGCCTATTCGTATGGTTCCTATTCAATGGTCTACAGCATTCATATGCTTGGGAGAATTTAAAAGGTTTCTCGGATTCGGTGATTGTGGTGTCTGCCAGAGTGCTTGGAGTCCTCAGGAAGCACTAGGAGCATCCATTAACGGAGGTACCAAGTCGGGGTGCCAGGTGATCCGTTACACTGGTCTTCTTTTATCACTAAGCGAGTTTGTGGAAGGAATTGCTTTAAAACATTAGTGCGATTTAGCCACTTCCGACTCACCAAACATAGTCATCTTATAAACAGGTACAGGCTGTTCTGTCCAAACTGGAATGTCAATTATTAATGGAATTACCTTTTTTCCTAATTTGCACTTATTGCACCAACTCTGCAGACCTTTAATTTTGGAAAGGTCTACATTCTGACAATCTATGCCATATTACCTAACCAGATCAAAGACTAGGGTAGAATTGATTATTCTGGGCCATTCCCCTCGTTTTATTTCTCGGAGGCCTAAATTTAGATGTTCGTCTAGTAAATTTCCAACTATACCACATACCATAGCTTTAGATACATTATTGTTATTAACTGATGCTCTGAGAGCATTCACCGATATATTAATCCACTGCAAATCTGCAGCAACTGTGTGAATGTTCTGTATCGTGACATCAGTTTCAGCTAGAGTGTTAAAATCCACTCGTCCATCTTTAAGCAGAATTTGCTGCAACCCATTAACATAATTTTGTTCTCGTGAGTTAAGACCCTCTATGACTGCCCTATTCCAAATTGATGTTCCCAAACGGAGTCCTGAGATTATATCAGTACCCAGATCCCTTTTTTCTCTCTCTCGAAACTGGAGCCCTTGTGTTGCATCCCAGAATAGATTAATATGTGCTTGAAATACATTTTTTTTTTTGTTCTTTATTTTTCGGTTGTGCATGGTATAACAATAAGCCTACTCAGCCACGATAGCATTCGTAAACAGTAACAGGCATAACAATCAACAAATGGCATATGATGTACAGCACAATTTTTTTTAAATTTTGTTGAAAGAAAAAGTAGACAGTGAATAGACATAACGTGTGAGCTTTCCTGTCTATTTATGAAGATTACGTTATGTGAAATTTTGCGCATGTAATTTATACTGGGCAAGTCGTTAGCTTAACATTTGTTTATGCTAATGAGGTTGTCATTTTTTGTTTTTCTGCAAAGTAGCATGTTCTGTCTCATCAGTTATAATCTGCTTGGCTTGGACAGATAACCTGAAGTGAGCTAGTAACCCGCGAGTAACATTAAATTGCATGCATACACATTTAGTGAGTGAGTGTGTAACACAAAGCTCCTTAGCAGCCTGTCAGGGTATTATATCAGGGTAGTGATGTCTGTAGAGGGACACTGCACATAGCGTGCCACTGAGCTCGCTGTGTATATAGATGGCAGCATCAGTTGAACAGGCTGGTTCGCCCGCCCTTATTTTTCTCAGCTTATGTGTAGTGTTTAACTTGCCCTTAGGCTAGCATGCCAAACAGTTTAATCCTTCGAGGCATTGTGTATGAGGCGGCCTATAAATTATAAACGTAACAGAGAACACTTGGAACTTAAAGTAAGGTAAACCGTGGGAAAAGAATAGGACAGTTTGCTTAAAAGTCTCGATAGTCACTTAGCCCACGCTGGCTGCTGGAATGCCATCGTCCCCCAAAGTGGCTTTGTGCAAAGACCATCCGCTCCCCACAGTCTGTTCAGGCTCTCTGGCTTCTCCTACCCGCTGTTGTCTGAATCGTTGGGTGGTAAGTACTCGGGATTGGCATCCCTGCTAGGGGATACGTCTCCCTGTATCCTGTGGGCCGTGGGTTGATCGTGTCTTGGGTCGTCGCCTGCGCCGTTGTGGTGCTGTGCGCTTCCTCCGACCTTTCCACCGGGCTGGCTTTGATCTGCCTCTGCTTTCCACCGGGCTCCATCGGCATGACCCCCTGAAGACCCCTTGCTTGTGCTGGCTATCTGTAGACGTGTGGTTAAGGGGAGGAGGGGTTTCTGCCTTCCTCCGTTTGGTCACCTGTGTCGGAACCCGTGGTATGTCGACGGGTGCGGGTGCTGGTGGTTGTATGCGGGCCTCCCATCGCGCCCAAAAGGCGGTGAAGATTAGATTCAGCCGACGCTCCGTTTCGAGCCATGCGTCTTGTGGGTCGGAGGTGATGGAAGCATCCGCCATTTTGGGAGTTTCTCTGGTTGGCAGTTCCAGGCCTTGTGTCGAGGCTGGGGTCTCCCTGTTGTGCTCGGGGAGTGCTTGTGGGTAGACTGGGATATCCCCCACCGGTCCAGAGGGGGGGGACACGGGCTCAGGGTTCCAATCGCTTCTTGTCTTGGCGAAAGGAGAGCTACTGCCTTTCCCGCGCTCGCCACTCTTGTAGGCCTCATAGACACGTCTGGTGTGCTTCTCTTGTAATGCCTCTTGTAAGGTATCATTTTGTTCCCCTCGATGTCATCAGTGGCTTGGTGGCCGTCTAGCTTCACTTTTCTGCCGTTTTGTAAGCAAAACGCTGGGCACAGCGCTGGGTTTATATCTAATGTAATGACTGCACGTTATCAGGACAGGCTCAGACAGTGCTGGTTTTATATCTAATGTAATGACTGCACGTTATCAGGACAGGCTCAGACAGTGCTGGTTTTATAGCTGTAGCGGATTGGTACCGGGCTGTCCTACAACATGTATGGGAATAATTGTATTTGGTCATATTGCTAGTTTAATGTGTGTGAACATGCATAGAAATCATTGTATCCTGTTATATTGGTAGTTGAATGTGTGTAAAGTACTGTATTCCTCTGGTTGTTCGGTAGAATCATTCGAATGAAACAAGGGAATGAAACTACCGAACAGCCAGACCACCCTGTGTAAAGTGTGCCTTCAATTACCGTTTGCAACAATGTTGCAAACGGGTAATTACCTATTCATGTAGTGTGGTCTTTGTCCTCTGGGTGGCCGCCATTCGGGATACGAACACGTGGCGGCGGCCATCTTAAACTGCCGAACAGCGGTGTTTTGCCGTCGAGTGTCTGGAACTAAAATCGGACACTTGACTAGGCAAACACCGCTGAGACCTCCATACTTCCAGAAATTCGTATAGAAACTACCGAATGACCCGCCGTTCGGTAGAAAGAACCCCACAAACAAGGGAATTCATTCAAACCCTCTCCAGGCTCTATAACACAGGCAATTCGTCTGTTTTCATTCCCTTGTTTGTGACCGACCGCAGGGCCAAAATGCATGGAACTGTTTTCGGATACTTTACCCCTGCGGTCGGTCAATACTTTAAAGTCCCATAACTCCCGAACGCTTTATCCGAATGGGCTGATTTTAAAATATGTTGTTCCTCCAGACTAGGGCTATCTGGAGATATTGGATTTGTGGATGTACCCCAAGTATTTAGGGTACATCCAAAACTTGGGTAAAACTATGTACATGATAAGGGGATTATGATGCTAGAGGAGGGGAGGAGATGTGTGGGAGGTTACTGTTCACAGATTGGATAATGTCTTAAGTGATAGAACCTCCTCCCTTGCATGGGAGAGGGCTTTATAAGGAACTGTGGAATAAAGCTTGTCAGTACTACTCCTGAAACTGTGTGTCGTCCAGTTATTGGGATTGCGATGGGGATATTGCTGTATTACTCTACCTGCTAGAAACCTTGCCTGTGGACTTATCATCACCTTGTTCCTGAGCCTCACTGGGATCTCTAGTGGAGAATAGCTGTGCAAGATCGGCTCTCCGCTACATTGGTGGCAGCGCTGGGATCCAAACTCACAGAGGAACAAGCGTAAATGGAGTATGGATGGAGATTGATTTTTCTGCGCTAAAACGCTCCACGCTAAAGGACCTCCTAGAGGCAAGGGGTATACAAGCCAGCAATAAGAAGAAAGCAGTACTTGTTACAGAACTCATGGCAGAGTACAGAATGGAGGGCGATTCAGTTCCGGCACAGAGGGAGCCGGGAGGAACACCACAAGGATCGGAATTCCAGAGGCAGGTTCAGTTCAGGCTATCCCTTTATGGGGAAAACCCCCCAGCCGAAATTATTACCAGGACAGTGTCCGAGGTACAAGAATTCATCCTAAGGACACAGGCGACAACAGTTCCAGAACAAAGCTCTGCAAGTAGTGTGCCACAGGAAGGTAAGCCTAAAATACCGTACCAGGCTTTTAAAACATATGTGGAGGCAGAGGAAGATATAGACGCTTTCCTGCAAGACTTTGAGAGACTGTGTGCACTGCATAAAATTAACACAGAGGACTGGGTACCTATTTTGGCCGGAAGGTTAACCGGGAGGGCAGCAGAGGCATATCGGACTGTACCTAATGACGAAATAAGGAATTACAGTAAAGTAAAAGAAATTATACTCGCCAGGTATGCTATAACACCCGAGGCATACCGGCGGAGATTCCGGGATTTAAAGAAAGCAGAGAAGGACTGACACGCAGAGTGGGCATGCCGATTACAGAGGGCAGCACTCGGGTGGGTGCAAGCTAGCAAGGCACGTTCTATGGAGGATGTAATACAGATGTTGCTGATGGAGCAGTTCTATGAGGGAGTAACCAGTGAGGTCCAGGAATGGGTAAGGGACAGAAACCCTACTTCCCTCACCGAGGCTGCTAGAAAAGCGGATGACTACCTGGATGCACGCAGGCAACAAAAACCTGCAGCTCCAAAAGCAACCTTTAAAACATTCGGGGGAACCACCTACACCCCAGCTCCACCGAGACCACTACCACCACCACCACCACCCGCTGCACAGCCCCGGTTCCGACAACCCACCGCTGGCCCCTGTCATCACTGCCAGAAGTGGGGACATTATAAAAGGGAATGCCCACAGCTGCGGGACCGTTCCACCTGGATTCGTCCAGGCCCACATCCACCCCGGGCGGCCGCAGCCCACCACTACCAGGACCTAGTTGCCACCCCGTATGGTTCCGCAGTCCCCATTACCACTGTGGAACAATGGGAGGTACTGCACGAGGCAGATCCTGTCCAGGCCAATGTGGACAATCTACGGCACCATCGACAGACCGTATATCTGAATGGTACAGCAGTCCGGGGGTTACGAGATTCGGGAGCCACCATCACTTTGGTACAGAGCCACCTGATTTCAGATCAGGCAAAACTGAACAAAACTGTTGCCGTCCGGGTAGCTGGGGGAGCAGTGTACCGGCTACCTACAGCAAGGGTACATTTACATTGGGGAGCGGGGGCAGGGGAAGTGGAGGTGGGGTTGATGCCGCATTTACCGGCGGAGGTTTTATTGGGGAACGATCTGGGGAGGCTCACTTCTGCTTTTGAGCCCCAGTCGCCCACCACAGGGGAGGTCAACCCTGTAGTCACCCGACAACAGGCCCGCACCCAGGACCACAACACACTGCCGGAGGTCCAGGTAAGCAACCCTACCCCCCCTCTAGAATGTGTCCCCTGGGCTCCACCTAATGAATTTGTAGCTGAAGTTGCAACAGACCCCACGCTTCAGGTGTATAGGGACAAGGTTGTCACGGGTCCCCCCGGGGCGGAGGGAGAGAAATTTATCTGGGATAAACAACTTTTGTACAGGGAAACAAGCAAGCAGATTACGGGGTCAGACCCGATAGCGAGGAGACAATTAGTGGTACCGCAGCGGTACCGGGCTGAATTACTCCGGATAGCGCATGATATTCCGCTATCCGGACATCTAGGAGTTAGTCGCACCAGGTACAGACTAACCCAGAGTTTCTTCTGGCCAGGGATTAGCCAGGAAGTACGCAGATATTGCACGACTTGCGATACCTGCCAGAGAGTGGGAAAAAGGGGAGATCGCAGGAAGGCTAAACTTCACCCCTTACCCATAATAGAGGAACCTTTTAGCCGAATAGCGGTGGATCTGATAGGCCCCCTCAATAAAGCTAGCCCGTCAGGAAAAAGGTATATTTTAACGGTAGTAGATTATGCCACCAGGTATCCAGAGGCAGTGGCTCTGACCAACATCCACGCTGAAACGGTCGCGGATGCCCTCATGCGGATATTCTCCCGGATGGGATTACCCAGGGAGATTATCTCGGATCAGGGTACCCAGTTTACCGCAGAATTCACCCAACACCTCTGGAGGATCTGTGGCATTAAGCCTATTATCAGTGCCCCTTACCACCCCCAGACGAACGGGCTCTGCGAACGATTCAATGGTACCTTGAAGCAGATGCTCCGAACCTTCGCAGAGACCCACAAGGACTGGGAACGATTCCTGCCGCACCTCCTATTCGCATACCGGGAGGTGCCGCAGGAATCCACAGGGTTCTCCCCGTTTGAATTACTGTTTGGGAGGAGGGTCCGAGGCCCATTAGATCTTATTAGAGAGCATTGGGAGGGAGACCGGAGCACAGACGGCACCCCCATCATACCATATGTGTTGGCCTTTCGGGACCGCCTAGAAGCGTTGACCAAGACGGTAAGGGAAAACCTTCAGGAGGCCCAGACCCGCCAGCGCACATGGTATGATCGGGGAGCCAGGGACCGTAGCTTTCAGGTCGGGCAGAAAGTACTAATTTTAAAACCTGTCCGACATGATAAGTTACAGGCCGCCTGGCAGGGCCCATATAAGGTGGTGGAGCAAAGATGTGACACCACCTATATTATCGGCCCCTGCACAGGGACTGGGGGGCGACGCATGCTCCATGTGAACATGCTGAAGCCCTACCACGAGCGTACTGAGGAGGTAACCGCCATCTGTGCCCCTAACACGGAAGAGTTTGACAGCTTACCCCTCCCCGATTTGCTGGGGGATGGGCAGTTGTCCGGGGATTTAGGGGAGGTTGCGCTGGGAGATCGGCTGAGCCCACAGGAGCGGATCGAGGTACAGCAACTATTAGAAGAGAAACGCGACACGTTCTCTAATGTACCTGGATACACGCCTCTGGCAACTCACCGGGTCGAGACCCCAGGGCAACTACCCATGCGCCAGACTCCCTACCGCATCCCAGAAGCGGTACGGGCAAACATGCGTAAGGAGATCGACGAGATGCTCCAACTGGGGGTGATTGAACCCTCAGACAGTCCTTGGGCATCTCCTGTAGTCCTCGTACCAAAGCGAGACGGTACGACCCGCTTCTGCGTGGACTATAGGAGATTGAACGAGAAGACCGTATCCGACGCCTATCCGATGCCCCGGATGGACGAGTTACTGGACAGAATGGCCAGGGGCCAATACCTCACCACTATTGACTTGTGTAAAGGTTATTGGCTGTGGCGAAACCAGCTTCGCCACTGTGAACTGGAGAGGCCTGGCTGCTAGCCTCCTGCCCTGCGACTAGGGCCCATGGACATATTGCTCTATAAACACTATATTTGGGCATGTAATAATTTATATTGCTGCTACTGGCCCTTTAAAATCAGCGATGGACATATTGGGACTTTTGGGACTAATGTCCCTTTAAGACTTTGTAACATATCACAGTAATACTGTCTTAAATATTATGTAGGTATTTATGTGTTCAGTTAAACTGGGGATATGTAGAAATGGGTGTTTTATGTGTTAAATGTATCAGTATGTAATTTTATGTCTTTTACTGTCTTTTTGCAACCATGTGGTTAATGGAGTCTGACTCTAGTCCTAGATAATTGGATTACTTCTCCAATTAACTCCAGGGCAGAAGGGAGGAAGCCGGGATGCATTGTGGGGGATGTTTTACTTCTGTTTGGGCCAGATTGTGCCATGCTGCAAGCCAGGGCCCAAAATATACTTTTAGTAACTTTTAAACCCCTGGTCGGATTCATGCCATTTTTTAATATGTTGTTCCCCTGAATGGATTGATTGTGGATATGTAATTTTATGTGAATGTGATGTATGGTTTTAAAGTTATGAAAGTTGTGTAAAAGTATATTTTACTCTGTATGCATAATGGGATTATGTGTCACACTAAGGGGAGGGGATGTGTGGGAGGTAACATCTATGTCATTGGTTCTTTTATGCCTCCCCCTGGGTGTGGCCTGTATGTGTGAGTTGGAAATAAAAGCCAGACTGGGTGTCCCAGTCTAGAGTTCTTGCTTAACCCTCAAAGCGATGTGTCGTCTCGGTCTTTGGGGGAATGGGATTGTATGCTGACTGCCAAGAGTGTAAGCCGATGTCTGCTTTTCTTGTTCAGCTGTTCCAGTGTTCGTGTGGTTCCAGTCGGGAGAATAGTGTTTGCCGTAGCTGCCTGTGCATCTGGAAAGGGGATTATCGCCTAAACTGGGTTTTATCCTCTTGTAAGTGAAACGGTCCGTTACATTGGCAAATCCCCCTGGCCCCAGACGCCATCCCGAAGTCGGCCTTTGTCACCCCATTTGGCTTGTACCAGTTTAAGGTCATGCCATTTGGGATGAAAAACGCCCCAGCCACCTTCCAAAGGATGGTGGATCGACTCCTGGATGGATTTCAGGACTATACCTGTGCCTACCTGGACGATATTGCTATTTTTAGCAATACGTGGCAGGAACATTTAGCTCACATAGGAGCTGTGCTAGATAGGATAAGGGAAGCAGGTTTGACCTTGAAGCCGGCCAAGTGTAGTATCGGAATGGCTGAGGTACAGTACCTGGGACATAGAGTAGGGTGCGGTAAACAGAAACCCGAACCCGCCAAAGTAGAGGCTGTAGCCCAGTGGCCCACCCCTAGGACTAAGACCCAGGTTTTAGCGTTTCTAGGGACAGCGGGGTATTACAGGAAGTTTGTTCCCAATTATAGCGCCCTGGCCAAACCCCTCACTGACCTGACCCGTAAGAACCTTCCCCGCCAAGTAAACTGGACCCCGGAGTGTGAGCAGGCCTTCCAACAATTGAAAAATGCACTGATAAATGCCCCTGTCTTGGCAGCTCCCAATCCAACTAAACGTTTTCTTGTTCACACAGACGCTTCTATGTTTGGATTGGGGGCAGTACTGAGTCAAGTCGGGGCCGATGGCGGCGAACATCCAGTGGCTTACATCAGTCGCAAACTGTTACCTCGAGAAGTAAGCTACGCCGCCATCGAAAAGGAGTGCCTGGCTGTGGTGTGGGCCCTAAAGAAACTACAGCCCTATTTATATGGACAGCCCTTCTCCTTGCTCACGGATCACAACCCGTTAGTCTGGCTGAACCGGGTAGCTGGGGACAACGCCAGGCTGCTGCGCTGGAGTTTGGCGCTACAGCCTTTTGACTTTAATATCCAGTACCGGCCGGGTAAGCAGAATGGAAATGCTGACGGGTTGTCAAGACAAACTGACTTAGAGAAATGATCCGTGAGCCCCCGGACATCCCCAAGCCGATCCGTGTTGGATCAGACTGTGTATGCCGGCTTGTGGGCAAGGGGGAGCAGTGTAGCGGATTGGTACCGGGCTGTCCTACAACATGTATGGGAATAATTGTATTTGGTCATATTGCTAGTTTAATGTGTGTGAACATGCATAGAAATCATTGTATCCTGTTATATTGGTAGTTGAATGTGTGTAAAGTACTGTATTCCTCTGGTTGTTCGGTAGAATCATTCGAATGAAACAAGGGAATGAAACTACCGAACAGCCAGACCCCCCTGTGTAAAGTGTGCCTTCAATTACCGTTTGCAACAATGTTGCAAACGGGTAATTACCTATTCATGTAGTGTGGTCTTTGTCCTCTGGGTGGCCGCCATTCGGGATACGAACACGTGGCGGCGGCCATCTTAAACTGCCGAACAGCGGTGTTTTGCCGTCGAGTGTCTGGAACTAAAATCGGACACTTGACTAGGCAAACACCGCTGAGACCTCCATACTTCCAGAAATTCGTATAGAAACTACCGAATGACCCGCCGTTCGGTAGAAAGAACCCCACAAACAAGGGAATTCATTCAAACCCTCTCCAGGCTCTATAACACAGGCAATTCGTCTGTTTTCATTCCCTTGTTTGTGACCGACCGCAGGGCCAAAATGCATGGAACTGTTTTCGGATACTTTACCCCTGCGGTCGGTCAATACTTTAAAGTCCCATAACTCCCGAACGCTTTATCCGAATGGGCTGATTTTAAAATATGTTGTTCCTCCAGACTAGGGCTATCTGGAGATATTGGATTTGTGGATGTACCCCAAGTATTTAGGGTACATCCAAAACTTGGGTAAAACTATGTACATGATAAGGGGATTATGATGCTAGAGGAGGGGAGGAGATGTGTGGGAGGTTACTGTTCACAGATTGGATGATGTCTTAAGTGATAGAACCTCCTCCCTTGCATGGGAGAGGGCTTTATAAGGAACTGTGGAATAAAGCTTGTCAGTCTACTCCTGAAACTGTGTGTCGTCCAGTTATTGGGATTGCGATGGGGATACTGCTGTATTACTTTACCTGCTGGAAACCTTGCCTGTGGACTTATCATCACCTTGTTCCTGAGCCTCACTGGGATCTCTAGTGGAGAATAGCTGTGAAAGATCGGCTCTCCGCTACAATAGCTATTGTAGGGGATTTGACCTTGAATTATCAGGATTTCGTGGCTGGGTGCAGAAGGATTATTGGCTTATTGTTACATAACTGCATTGCTGAGTGATTACTGCAGATAGTGTGTCAGGAATTTCCACCAGACACAACATAAGATTGTATCAGGGTGAGGGCGATGACGCTCTCGGCAGCCCGGTTCTGTTGGAAACCCTCTCAGTATTGTTTTATTTCCGTTACATGGCAGGAGCTGTTAAGGCTAGCGTCCTCACTGCTCTACGGTTAGGCCCCGCGCCCCCTGAAATACATTTTTAAACCATTCTTTCATCATCTCTGGGCAACTCTCTGTATATTAAATAATGAAAAATGTAACAATAATGGTAATGTTACATAAGATACATCAGTATACGCAACAGTTTGTGTTGGTTGTAAGAAAAGGCCATGCTGTGGCCACAGGGTGGTAGTTGGACAGTCCTGAGAATTTATAATTCTTATGTTAATTACGTAATCCAGTCTGATGGGGGCTGCATGTTACAACACCATCCTGGGAAAATGTAAACTTTCTCTCCAGCAGCATCTTTATCCTCACGTCCTTTGTGGCATTGGCCCAAAATATACTGGTACTCTTATGTAAATCACTTCCTCCTGGATATTTCCAAACTGCAAATTCAGAGGGAAGGTTAGTTTTAGGCATTGAAATATTACATTGTACCAATATCCACCCCCCTATAGGCCCAACCACTGTAAGATTGTCTTTCCATGTAACATCAGGTGATTGTTCCTTTACTTTTAATGTTACTTTGATATTCTCTGAATTTTCCGAATTCCTTTTCTCCCTATGATATCCCTCTACTGGAGTACTCTGATGTACCATTTTATTATTATTCTTCATCATGACATTCCTTCCTAAGCTGTACAGTATATACATAAAAAAACGATACACATAACCACCACATCACGACTGCTGTTATCTTGCACTTCATTCCTTATGTGGGCTGCTCTTCCAGGGATCCACTCCATCTCCTATTATCTGGAATAGAGAACTAAGAGACTATGTTAACAGTTACATTAACTTGGCATAAAGTTCTTATCTCCCACGTCTAACAAATACACAGAAGGGCCAATTTTGGCAAGCACAATTTATGGACCTTTCTATTTTGGTTTTGGAAATGGATGGTAGGGGAAAGAAATTTGCAACATTACTCCGTTTCCAATCTGAAGCTCGGTTAAATCCCTTAAAAAAAAAAAAAAAAGATAGGTTTTTGGTAAGATACAAATGCTGCACACAACATCTCACAGCACATACACAATGTAGCAGATATTATTATACACAATGTAGCAGATATTATTATACACAATGTAGCCGATATTATTATACACAATGTAGCAGATATTATTATACACAATGTGGCCGATATTATTATACACAATGTAGCAGATATTATTATACACAATACAGTAGATATTATTATACACAATGTAGCCGATATTATTATACACAATGTAGCCGATATTATTATACACAATGTAGCAGATATTATTATACACAATGTAGCAGATATTATTATACACAATGTAGCCGATATTATTATACACAATGTAGCCGATATTATTATACACAATGTGGCCGATATTATTATACACAATGTAGCAGATATTATTATACACAATGTAGCCGATATTATTATACACAATGTAACAGATATTATTATACACAATGTAGCAGATATTATTATACACAATGTGGCCGATATTATTATACACAATGTAGCCGATATTATTATACACAATGTAGCCGATATTATTATCCACAATGTAGCCGATATTATTATACACAATGTAACAGATATTATTATACACAATGTGGCCGATATTATTATACACAATGTAGCAGATATTATTATACACAATGTAGCCGATATTATTATACACAATTACATAGTTACATAGTTACATAGTTAGATAGCTGAAAAGAGACTTGCGTCCATCAAGTTCAGCCTTCCTCACACCTGTTTTTTGCTGTTGATCCAAAAGAAAAAAAAAACAAACAAAAAAAAAAAAACCCCAGTTTGAAGCACAATTTTGCAACAAGCTAGGACAAAAAATTCCTTCTTGACCCCAGAATGGCAGTCAGATTTATCCTTGAATCAAGCAGTTATTACCCTACATTGAAATGTAGCCGATATTATTATACACAATGTAGCCGATATTATTATACACAATGTAGCAGATATTATTATACACAATGTAGCCGATATTATTATACACAATGTAGCCGATATTATTATACACAATGTAGCTGATATTATTATACACAATGTAGCCGATATTATTATACACAATGTAGCCGATATTATTATACACAATGTAGCCGATATTATTACACACAATGTAGCAGATATTATTATACACAATGTAGCCGATATTATTATACACAATGTAGCCGATATTATTACACACAATGTAGCAGATATTATTATACACAATGTAGCCAATATTATTATACACAATGTAGCCGATATTATTATACACAATGTAACAGATATTATTATACACAATACAGTAGATATTATTATCCACAATGTAGCCGATATTATTATACACAATGTAACAGATATTATTATACACAATGTAGCCGATATTATTATACACAATGTAGACAATATTATTATACACAATGTAGCAGATATTATTATACACAATGTAGCCGATATTATTACACACAATGTAGCAGATATTATTATACACAATGTAGCCGATATTATTATACACAATGTAGCCGATATTATTACACACAATGTAGCAGATATTATTATACACAATGTAGCCGATATTATTATACACAATGTAGCAGATATTATTATACACAATGTAGCCGATATTATTACACACAATGTAGCCAGTATTATTATACACAATGTAGCAGATATTATTATACACAATGTAGCCGATATTATTATACACAATGTAGCAGATATTATTATACACAATGTAGCCGATATTATTACACACAATGCAGCCGATATTATTATACACAATGTAGCCGATATTATTATACACAATGTAGCCGATATTATTATACACAATGTGGTAGATATTATTAGATAGATGGAATGTGTGAGTGTTATGAATGTATTGTAACTCGGTAATACTATAACTCTGTAACATTCTTCTTCTGTAATATTTAACTGGGCAGATTCAAAGTAAAGATTTCTCTCTGGTAAGAACTATGGTGTTGGCTGTTTATTTGTAACATCGGGTAGAATACCTTAGTAGTGATAGTCATATATTTATCTGGATAAGGGGATAAAGATATATGTTAGTTCTTGGAAGAGGTGACACAGGGATATTACATTCACTATTAAAACACAACACAGAGTGGATTTCTCTCAAAAGGATACCAATTGGAAGTATTGGTGGTGAGAGAAGGATTATACACCATAATTGGACAGGCTCAGACGGCGCTGGGTTTATATCTAATGTAATGACTGCACGTTATCAGGACAGGCTCAGACAGCGCTGGGTTTATATCTAATGTAATGACTGCACGTTATCAGGACAGGCTCAGGCAGCGCTGGGTTTATATCTAATGTAATGACCGCACGTTATCAGGACAGGCTCAGACAGCGCTGGGTTTATATCTAATGTAATGACTGCACGTTATCAGGACAGGCTCAGACAGTGCTGGGTTTATATCTAATGTAATAACTGCATGCTATCAGGACAGGCTCAGACAGCGCTGGGTTTATATCTAATGTAATAACTGCATGCTATCAGGACAGGCTCAGACAGCGCTGGGTTTATATCTAATGTAATGACTGCACGTTATCAGGACAGGCTCAGACAGTGCTGGTTTTATAGCTATTGTAGGGGATTTGACCTTGAATTATCAGGTTTTCGGGGCATGGTGCAGAAGGATTATTGGCTTATTGTTACATAACTGCATTGCTGAGTGAATACTGCAGATAGTGTGTCAGGAATTTCCACCAGACACAACATAAGATTGTATCAGGGTGAGGGCGATGACGCTCTCGGCAGCCCGGTTCTGTTGGAAACTCTCTCAGTATTGTTTATAAAGAAGAGAAATGCCAGAGCTGAGATCACCATTTAGCTAATAATCCAGTATTGGACTGTTCCAGTTCTACGTCCTGCTGGGATGGCTAATAATCAATACACAAACAGTTTCACACGTAAAATTGGAACATTGGTAAATCCATCATTTATTTCCCCTTTAAGGGCTGCTAAAAAAACTAAACAAATCAGAGCCCGAAATATAGAATGCCTCAGGAGAGGTGGTGAACCCCACAGAGAGCTACACGTTACGCTAGTGGAAACGTTTCAAGATTCCCTAAGGGGAGACATTCATGATGGATTGTATTGTTGTGGTTTCGTGTTTTTAGTGTAAACCTCTTGCTTTTCTCATGCCGATATTTCCCCAGTTAATACAGAATATGTCTCTGTGACGGAGCTCCCTGTACCCCTGGCTGGGTACCTGCACCAAGGACCGCTTCCTAGCTGGAACAGGGGACAAACCGCAGCACCTCTGCCCACAGTCGCTGTGGCTTGACTGGGGTCCTGGAACCGCTCCCTCCTGAAGCCGAATGGGGAACTCGCTCTATCCACCCTCAGGCACCGGATGACACTCAGTGCTGGGAGCTCTAGTCCTTAGAAGGACTTTCCCCATTGAATCCTCCACACTGGAACAGTGATTAGTGATTAGCCCTTTCCCCTCCCAGTGACCAGACGACACATAGTTCTGGGAGTACAAGCTGGAATGTTTTAATCTGACCAGATGGCCGGCTTTTATACAATTCTGAACACACGCCCATGACACTCCCACACAAAACATGGTAATCCCTCCCCAGTAATCCTTGACAAGATATTTGTGGAGAGAACCAGAGAAGACATTATAGTGTAGTATTTAAAACTGTAGTGGTGATAGGTAAGATAAAAGATGTGCACTCACACTTTCCTGGAGCTTCAATATAGCTCCAGTGTATGCGCCTGGGCGGAATAATCCCACCTATGGATCAAGTGCAGAGGTAATTCTTCGAATTATAGGTGTGGTAGGGGGTATCATCATAAAAAATAAACAAATAAAAATCGTATATGGTAAAGTATGTAGAGCTATGAAGCAAGGGTAGGTAAAAACTATGAAATGTACACTCACATGTAATGGAGCTGTAAAACCTGGCTCCTCTGATAGCGCTAGAAGTGATATGATCCCCACTCAAGGATACAGATGTAAATATAAATTCTTCTGTCCGTGTATATGTGGAGATAAACAAACACAACCCCAATAGTGTACAACGTAAAAAGGAGTGTAAGCAGAAAAAAATAAGTTAAACCTACTGTAACGGAGCTTCCTGTACCCCGGTTGGGTACCTCCGCCGACGGATGCTCCTAGTGCTCACGAGGACTCCAAGCACTCCACCAGACACCATCAGCACTGCAATCCCCATGTCCGACATGGCAGAACCAACCTCGCCACTATGTTCTGGAGAAGCCTGGTTGCCCGCCTGCTGCCCCAGGATTATGGCCCCCATGGAAAAGCCTTTATTTCTCCATGCAGAAAGGCTTGTTCGTGCCTTTCTGCCAGGGCGTTCGGTAAATTGAATGACCGGACCACCTGGATAAGGAGTGTGCCAGCAATTTACCTCCCAGAAGCTGTGGTTAACCGCAGCTTAATTGACAAACGCTGGGTGGCCGCTGTTCATATAGCCGAACACATGGCAGTGGCCATTTTAAACTGCCGAATGGCCAGCGGTGTTCAGCTACAAAACTCTGGAACTGAAAACGGACAATTTTCTTCATGAACACGGCTGAAGCCGCCGACCCCCTTCTCATGCATTCCTTCATTTGTCCGAACGCCATTCAGTACTTTGACTGTGTGAACAGTGCTACCCCAGATAGCTATGCCATGGAGCCCATTCGTTTAACGAAAGACTATGTGAAAGACTTTGGCTTCATGGCGATTGAACTATATCTAGCAAATATATCTCAAACAATATACAGAAAATTAAATAATCTAATAAGCAATAGTACTTAGTTTATAAAAACGTGTAACAGCCTCCCTAGGTCGCTACCCAAAAAGCGACCTATATCATATATGGTATACCACAACAAAGAAGATTCTGGATATGGCTGTGTGAATCTACAGGAAAAACATAAAACAAAACATAGTGTAATTGTGGCGAAACCAACCTCGCCACTGGGCCCTGGAGAAGCCTGTTTGCTAGCCTCCTACCTGCTGACTATGGCCCCTGGGTTATTTGGGGCATATTGTACTTTATATTGCTGCTACTGGCCCTTTAAAATCAGCGATGGACATATTGGGACTACTGTCCCTTTAAGACTGTGGAGCATATTCCAGTATACTGCCTTTAATATTACATATGTATTTATGTGTTGAGTTTAACCTGGGATATGTATGCAGCATTCCTCTGATTGTTCGGTAGAATCACTCCATTCATTATATTGAGGGAAACTACCGAACAACCAGACCACCCAGGAATAAGTGTGCCTCCAATTACAGTTTGCAACAATGTTGCAAACGGGTAATTGGCAATCAGTGTAATGTATTCTTTGTCCTCTGGGTGGCCGCCATTCGGGAAACAAACACGTGGCGGCGGCCATCTTAAACTACCGAACAGCGGTGTTTTGCCGTCGAGTGTCTGGAACTAAAATCGGACACTTGACTAGGCAAACACCGCTGAGACCTCCATACTTCCAGAAATTCGTATAGAAACTACCGAATGACCCGTCGTTCGGTAGAAAGAACCCCACAAACAAGGGAATTCATTCAAACCCTCTCCAGGCTCTATAACACAGGCAATTCGCCTGTTTTCATTCCCTTGTTTGTGACCGACCGCAGGGCCAAAATGCATGGAACTGTTTTCGGATACTTTACCCATGCGGTCGGTCAAATCTTTGGAACCCCATATCTCACGAACCGTTCATCCGAATGACTTGAATTTTGAATATGTTGTCCCTCTGAATAAGGGCTATCCAGCGATGCTGGATTTAAAGGTGTACCCCCTGTTTTTGGGGTACATCCAGAACTTGGCTGGAAAAGTGTACCGGATAATTGGGTTTAATGTTATCTGAGGGGAGGGGATGTGTGGGCTGAACCATGTATGTGATTGGTTATTTTATGCCTCCCCCTGGGTGTGGCCTGTAAGTGTACAAGTGTAATAAAAGCCAGGCTGGATGAGCCAGTCGAGAGTTCCTGTTTTACCCTCAAAGTGATGTGTCGTCTCATTATTGGGGGGAAGGATTTATTGCATGCTGTTCCAGTTGACTGCTAGGAGTACAAGCCTATTCGTATGGTTCCTATTCAATGGTCTACAGCATTCATATGCTTGGGAGAATTTAAAAGGTTTCTCGGATTCGGTGATTGTGGTGTCTGCCAGAGTGCTTGGAGTCCTCAGGAAGCACTAGGAGCATCCATTAACGGAGGTACCAAGTCGGGGTGCCAGGTGATCCGTTACATTGGTGGCAAGCGGTGGGATGGCGTCCTAGTGTGAGGTAACGCAGCTCGGAGACACAGGTCGTTTGGATTACAAAGGGAGGACAACGCTAGTACCCGTACAGCGTCCCTATCCACAAAAGAAGTAACTGCAGCAGAGCAAGCATGGCGCCTGGCTACACTCAGGAGCGGTTGGACAGAGAGATTGCCATACGGCTGGCTTTCTTTGGACCCAACCCCTCTGAGAAAATTGTGCAGTTCATAAGGGAATCAACGGCAGATTTCCTGCAGCGCCTAGCAGATTTAGACAAAAAGAGAGCTGAAGGGGTCGTCCTTCCTCCCCAGCGGCAGTCTACGGTTCAGGGGGAGGAACCTGTTATCCCCTCTCCCCAGCGGCTGAAGGTGTGTAAGGGAGAGGAGTTTGTTACCCCCTCTCCCCACCGACAACCTAACCCACCAAGGGGAGACAGTAAACCCCTCACCAGCGCAGATGGGACCGTGGTCTCTGCGCCCTGCCTACAGGGAGTACAAAGGGTCAGCCCTGCTCCCCAGCGGCAGTCTACGGTGCAGGGAGAGGAGCCTGATATCCCCTCTCCCCAGCGGCTGAAGGTGTGTAAGGGAGAGGAGGTTGTTACCCCCTCTCCCCACCGACAACCTAACCCACCAAGGGGAGACAGTAAACCCCTCACCAGCGCAGATGGGACCGTGGTCTCTGCGCCCTGCCTACAGGGAGTACAGAGGGTCAGCCCTGCTCCCCAGCGGCAGTCTACGGTGCAGGGAGAGGAGCCTGATATCCCCTCTCCCCAGCGGCTGAAGGTGTGTAAGGGAGAGGAGTTTGTTACCCCCTCTCCCCACCGACAACCTAACCCACCAAGGGGAGACAGTAAACCCCTCACCAGCGCAGATGGGACCGTGGTCTCTGCGCCCTGCCAACAGGGAGTACAGAGGGTCAGCCCTGCTCCCCAGCTGCTGAAAGTGTGTAAGGGAGAGGAGTTTGTTACCCCCTCTCCCCAGCGGCAGCTTAGCGCACCAAGGGGAGACAGTAAGCCCCACACCAGCGCAGATGGGACCGTGGTCTCTGCGCCCAAGTTACAGGGAGCTGAAGGGGCCGTCCTCCCTCCCCAGCGGCAGTGTGATTTGTTGGGAATTGGGAGCCCAGTCTCCATTCCCCAGCGGCAGTGTGAATTGCAGGGAATTGGGAGCCCAGTCTCCATTCCCCAGCGGCAGGCTGAGTTACAGGGGGCAGAGGTAGTTGGTCCTACCCCCCAGCAGCAGAGTGATATGCCGGGAAGGCAGTGTGAAGTGCAGGGAGAGGAGAGCAGCGTCCTCCCTCCCCAGCGGAAGGCTGAGTTACAGGGGGCAGAGGTAGTTGGTCCTACCCCCCAGCAGCAGCGTGATTTTTTGGGAATAGAGAGCCCTGTCTCCTTTCCCCATCAGCAGGACACTGAATTGGGAGGAGAGACAGTCGGTCTCCCTCCACAAAGACTGAAAGTAGGCATGGGAGAGGAGATTGTTACCTCCTCTCCCCAGCGGCAGATCATCAATGGGCAGAGTGTTCTAATGGGAGAGGAGATTGTTACCACCTCTCCCCAACGGCGGATCATCAATGGGCAGAGTGTTCTAATGGGAGAGGAGCTGGTTACCACCTCTCCCCAGCGGCAGCTTAATGTACCAGGGGGAGACTGTAAGCCCCACAACTGTGCAGATGGGACCGTGGTCTCTGCACCTACAGCACAGGGTGTAAGGACAGTCAGTCCTGTCCCCCAGCAACAAGGCTGCTTAGCCAAAGGGGAGACAGTCGGTCTCCCCCTCCAACAGCGGAGCTATGTATCCAAAGGGGAGACAGTCGGTCTCCCCCTCTGGCAGCAGAGCGGTGCATCTAAAGGGGAGACAGTCGGTCTCCAGCAGCAGAGCTGTGCATCTAAAGGGGAGACAGTCGGTCTCCAGCAAGGCTCCAACCAGACTACTCCCGGGGTAGTGCTGGCACCAGGGCAGAGTACCGCTGGGCTCTGCCCACTCAGCAACCCACCAAAACAGCCTACCAGTCCCCCACACAGCCATGGTGAGGCACCTGGACCTGGACAAGTTTTTCTCTTACTCAGGTGTAGTAACCATTTATTGTGGGTGGGCTGTACTGCTGTTTCTGTTTTGTGGGTGGGCTGCTGGACTAACAAGGGCACTGACCGGAAAGAGGTCAGGTACCCTGTTAGTCTGTTTGAAAAAGGGGAGAAATGTGGCGAAACCAACCTCGCCACTGGGCCCTGGAGAAGCCTGTTTGCTAGCCTCCTACCTGCTGACTATGGCCCCTGGGTTATTTGGGGCATATTGTACTTTATATTGCTGCTACTGGCCCTTTAAAATCAGCGATGGACATATTGGGACTACTGTCCCTTTAAGACTGTGGAGCATATTCCAGTATACTGCCTTTAATATTACATATGTATTTATGTGTTGAGTTTAACCTGGGATATGTATGCAGCATTCACCTGATTGTTCGGTAGAATCACTCCATTCATTATATTGAGGGAAACTACCGAACAACCAGACCACCCAGGAATAAGTGTGCCTCCAATTACAGTTTGCAACAATGTTGCAAACGGGTAATTGGCACTCAGTGTAATGTATCCTTTGTCCTCTGGGTGGCCGCCATTCGGGAAACAAACACGTGGCGGCGGCCATCTTAAACTACCGAACAGCGGTGTTTTGCCGTCGAGTGTCTGGAACTAAAATCGGACACTTGACTAGGCAAACACCGCTGAGACCTCCATACTTCCAGAAATTCGTATAGAAACTACCGAATGACCCGTCGTTCGGTAGAAAGAACCCCACAAACAAGGGAATTCATTCAAACCCTCTCCAGGCTCTATAACACAGGCAATTCGCCTGTTTTCATTCCCTTGTTTGTGACCGACCGCAGGGCCAAAATGCATGGAACTGTTTTCGGATACTTTACCCATGCGGTCGGTCAAATCTTTGGAACCCCATATCTCACGAACCGTTCATCCGAATGACTTGAATTTTAAATATGTTGTCCCTCTGAATAAGGGCTATCCAGCGATGCTGGATTTAAAGGTGTACCCCCTGTTTTTGGGGTACATCCAGAACTTGGCTGGAAAAGTGTACCGGATAATTGGGTTTAATGTTATCTGAGGGGAGGGGATGTGTGGGCTGAACCATGTATGTGATTGGTTATTTTATGCCTCCCCCTGGGTGTGGCCTGTAAGTGTACAAGTGTAATAAAAGCCAGGCTGGATGAGCCAGTCGAGAGTTCCTGTTTTACCCTCAAAGTGATGTGTCGTCTCATTATTGGGGGGAAGGATTTATTGCATGCTGTTCCAGTTGACTGCTAGGAGTACAAGCCTATTCGTATGGTTCCTATTCAATGGTCTACAGCATTCATATGCTTGGGAGAATTTAAAAGGTTTCTCGGATTCGGTGATTGTGGTGTCTGCCAGAGTGCTTGGAGTCCTCAGGAAGCACTAGGAGCATCCATTAACGGAGGTACCAAGTCGGTGTGCCAGGTGATCCGTTACAGTAATATTGTTATAAAACACAATATTCTGTGTGCAGCAATCTTTTTCACTCACAAGATGTAGACAGTATAAGTGCTCTTAGGTTGCCTCCCCCGATGTAATGGGGGGCTAGCTGGTACTTCTTATCACCTATGGATCCTTATTCCACCAAAAGACATCCACATCTCAGGGTTAAATAATAAAAAATGTATTCAATAAAAAGAGTAGTCACCAATTCAGCATAGGATATGGAGAGCAGAAAAATATCCTACGCGTTTCGTTCTATATGAACTTCCTCAGGGGCAACAATTAAAACAAAGACGATGTATCAATACACAATGCAAAAATAAACATATCCTAAAAAAATCCCCCCTCCCTGTGTCCTTAAATAGGGCTAGTCCCTAGAGTCCATTGGTGGATCCAGTGGATGTGCAAATCCTCTTTACTCTTGATTGGAGGGATAATCTTCCTGTATCAGCTGTCTTTCGTTTTCCAAATTGTGTGGGTTGTAATTCGTGCCCTTTTCAGCAGATACCGGAAATTATAATTTCTAACGAAACCGGAAGTGACTTCGCGGGAACGTCCACATTCCACATGCGTTCCATCAGTAACATCTCTATGGCAACCGGACATAATCATCTTATTCAGAGATCGTATGAGTCAGAAAAACGACTTAAAGCCCCACATTCTACTAAAGAAGAAAGTGTTATTCATACATAATATTTAAACACCTTCATAAATTATCTACATATATACAAAATGTTATCCTTATTTAATACTAATCAAATCACATAATTAGTGTTAGTTCCTACATCTAAACAAGTAATTATAATGCCTCAGTATATTATCACCAAAATAGTAAGCCAAGAGGACTTCATAATATAGGGTGATCATGTGTAATAGTGGTCATATAAAGTGACCATGTATTATTTTTTTTTTATTAAATAAAGCTTTATAAAAAAAAAAAACTTAGTAGAAATAAACCCCATATTTACTCCATTATATATCACCCTATATGAACAATGACAAGCTAAACAAATTGTTTAGAATCACTATTCAGTGTATCTGCCACATTCTATTTATCCTCTCCTTATAAACCTTTAGAGCAAACCCATTTAGCACCTTAGGGTAGCCCATTATTATGGTTGATCAATGTAATGGCACCCTCAGGCATAAAAGGGGTTAACAGCCGTTTAGTAGATCTTCCCCTTCCAGAGATACAGGCACAGCTACAGCAAAACACCAAACTCCCGAACTGGATACAAAATAGCACTCCAACTCCCAAACTGGAACCTCACTAATAGCTGCTAGCAGACGAACAGGAAAAGCAGACAATCAGCTTACACTCCTGGCAATCAGTCTCTAACAGCATACAGTAAATCCCCCCAAGAACGAGACAAGGCTCTGTGTTGAGGGTCAACACTCACAGACTTTTATGCAAGTCCCCATGCAAGGGGACATCCCACAGGGAGGGACAACATGTAACCAATCCCGTACAGTAAAACATAAAACACACCCAGCACAAACACATAAAATCATCCCCTCTGCCTGTGATATAATTACTGAACACAATGGGTTAATGTAATTTATCACAGGCAGGAAAAATACAGTTTTTACAGCATATTCATAACTTCTAAAATATACATCACATTCACATAAAAATAGTATATATTCACAATCAATCCATTCAGGGGAACAACATATCAAAAAATGGCATAAATCAGACCAGGGGTTCAGAAGTTAGTAAAGTATCTTTTGGGGCCTGGCTGGCAGCATGGCTATCTGTCCCAAACCGGTTTTACAGAGCCCTCTATCCTGGAGACAATGGGGAAAATAATCCAATTATATCCAGGGATAGAGGCAGACTCCATTGAGCACATGTTACCAGTAAAACACAAAAGGATACAAAAATACATAACTCCTATCATACTGAATTGAAAGGGCCAAATCTCCCAGGTGAAATACGTACAAATGGTGGATCACACTTCTTATAACTTCCTAAAAGAAAATGAACATAAAACCATATAGTGTAATACAGTAAATTATGGATTTGGAAAAGGAAGATATAAAGATCTTGTACTCACAAGCCGGGAGCCAAATAAAATCATAAGGCTCCCATGAGTTTGGCAGTGGGAAACTTAATAGGACGTCCCTGTCCTCTCTTGGGCTGTTCTGGAGATAACAGGAACAGTGGAGAAACAACTTATTTCTTGTTCATCAATTTATTGGTAAAAAGTATAAAAAATACAGGACTGCTTTAAATAACACAGGGTTTAAAAGAAGCAATGTCCAATAGCCAAATGGCTACTAAAGTCCATATCAAAGCACCTAAAAATAATAAAGTGCAAGTAGAGCAGACTTAAAAAGTCCTTACTGGTCTTGAGAATATAGGCACAAGTGTCCTCCAAGGTCCTGATACGCGTTTCGCCCCTAATGTGGGGCTTCCTCAGTCAGTGATGTCTTCTGTCTTGCTTGTTCGTCTTTTATGCCGCTTTCTGCGGCTACTTCCGGGTTCCGGTGGCGGCAAATGGAACGCATGTTGCGTTCCATGCGTCCGTGACGTCACTTCCGGTTTTGTATCTCAGCACATTCGTGACGTCACAGGGATGCGCCGTGGAACGCACGTGCGTTCCACGCTCGTTTATATGTATAAAAACCAAAGAAATATAGAAGATAAAAAATTAAACAGTAAAAAGAAATACTAAAAAATGCTTTTCAGGAGGAAAGAATAGTCTTATTGTATAATATGCATATAGATCTTATATGTTAGGGAAATTAACAGTACTTCTAAAATAATGTTAAAGGCATATACACAGTGTGCACTTTTAATGTAATATGTGAAAATGGTGTATATATTTTGTTCTAGATTATGGCATAAATATACAGGGAGTGCAGAATTATTAGGCAAATGAGTATTTTGACCACATCATCCTCTTTATGCATGTTGTCTTACTCCAAGCTGTATAGGCTCGAAAGCCTACTACCAATTAAGCATATTAGGTGATGTGCATCTCTGTAATGAGAAGGGGTGTGGTCTAATGACATCAACACCCTATATCAGGTGTGCATAATTATTAGGCAACTTCCTTTCCTTTGGCAAAATGGGTCAAAAGAAGGACTTGACAGGCTCAGAAAAGTCAAAAATAGTGAGATATCTTGCAGAGGGATGCAGCACTCTTAAAATTGCAAAGCTTCTGAAGCGTGATCATCGAACAATCAAGCGTTTCATTCAAAATAGTCAACAGGGTCGCAAGAAGCGTGTGGAAAAACCAAGGCGCAAAATAACTGCCCATGAACTGAGAAAAGTCAAGCGTGCAGCTGCCAAGATGCCACTTGCCACCAGTTTGGCCATATTTCAGAGCTGCAACATCACTGGAGTGCCCAAAAGCACAAGGTGTGCAATACTCAGAGACATGGCCAATGTAAGAAAGGCTGAAAGACGACCACCACTGAACAAGACACACAAGCTGAAATGTCAAGACTGGGCCAAGAAATATCTCAAAACTGATTTTTCTAAGGTTTTATGGACTGATGAAATGAGAGTGAGTCTTGATGGGCCAGATGGATGGATTGGTAAAGGGCAGAGAGCTCCAGTCCGACTCAGACGCCAGAAAGGTGGAGGTGAAGTACTGGTTTGGGCTGGTATCATCAAAGATGAGCTTGTGGGGCCTTTTCGGGTTGAGGATGGAGTCAAGCTCAACTCCCAGTCCTACTGCTAGTTTCTGGAAGACACCTTCTTCAAGCAGTGGTACAGGAAGAAGTCTGCATCCTTCAAGAAAAACATGATTTTCATGCAGGACAATGCTCCATCACACGAAGCCAAGTACTCCACAGCGTGGCTGGCAAGAAAGGGTATAAAAGAAGAAAATCTAATGACATGGCCTCCTTGTTCACCTGATCTGAACCCCATTGAGAACCTGTGGTCCGTCATCAAATGTGAGATTTACAAAGAGGGAAAACAGTACACCTCTCTGAACAGTGTCTGGGAGGCTGTGGTTGCTGCTGCACGCAATGTTGATGGTGAACAGATCAAAACACTGACAGAATCCATGGATGGCAGGCTTTTGAGTGTCCTTGCAAAGAAAGGTGGCTATATTGGTCACTGATTTGTTTTTGTTATGTTTTTGAATGTCAGAAATGTATATTTGTGAATGTTGAGATGTTATATTGATTTCACTGGTAAAAATAAATAATTGAAATGGGTATATATTTGTTTTTTGTTAAGTTGCCTAATAATTATGCACAGTAATAGTCACCTGCACACACAGATATCCCCCTAAAATAGCTATAACTAAAAACAAACTAAAAACTACTTCCAAAAATATTCAGCTTTGATATTAATGGGTTTTTTGGGTTCATTGAGAACATGGTTGTTGTTCAATAATAAAATTAATCCTCAAAAATACAACTTGCCTAATAATTCTGCACTCCCTGTAGTCTTGATTTGAAAACAGGATTATACATCTTATAATTTGTGGATACAGTTTTCTTAGACATTGAAGCAGTCTTAAAATGGCTTGATAAAAGTATCATATTATATTACTTCTAAAGTCCTATGATATTATAAAGTGCTGTTACTTACTTTAAAAGGGCGGTGATTTTAGGGTTATGACAGAAGGATTTCTTAAATCTCTTTATTGGGATTTTTATTTTGAAATTTACCGATAGATGCTGCATTTCCCACCCTAGGCTTATACTCGAGTCAATACGTTTTCCCAGTTTTTTGTGGTAAAATTAGGTGCCTCGGCTTATATTCGGGTCGGCTTATACTCGAGTATATATGGTAATATTCCAACAAATGTTACATCCCCTGATAGCCCTGATCTGGGTAACCAACATATCCCAAAATCACCCAGATCAGTTCAGGGGTTCAGAAATGCTATGGAAGTCATTTATTTGACCTACTGCAGGCATGGTCCCATGCCCAAAACAGTTACAGAGAATCAGGGTTTGCGGTCGGTCTAGTTCGGTAGTTTGAAAACGAATAAACTAACTCTCATTTGGTTTAAGAGGGGATATTAGACGCTCTATAATTGTTTTATATTCCTTGCCAACGGCGAAGGTGGTGGGAGGGGGGTTTTCTTCAGAGTGGTTCCAATTAAAAAACGGCACTAGACAGGGCTGTCCCCTATCTCCTCTTCTGTAGATAGCGATTAGAGCAACTGAACAAATTAAAAGCTTGGGTATTTTGGAGGATAGCGTTAAGCTGACGATGTATGCGGACGATATAGTCCTTACCCTTAGTGACCCAGTTAACTCGCTGAGACAACTTATTCCCCTTATGCTGGAATTCTCAGAAATCTCAGGATATAAATTAAATATGGAAAAAACGGTTACAATAATTTAATTGCTTAATTTACCTAAGCATGTGGTGGAGGGGTTAAAAAAGGATTTTGGTTTTGTCATCTGTAAATCATTCAGTTGCCTGGGTATTGAAATAGCACGAGATCCCAATAAAACACTGGATCTCAATTTTTTTGTCATTAGTCAAAGAAACGGGTAGAAACCTAAGTAAATGGAAGAACCTGGAGATTTCTTGCTGGGTGAGGATAAACACGGTAAAATCTCATATCCTTCCCAAATAAATATACTTATTCCGTATGGTTCCTTTAGCATGCCCAGATAACTGGCTTCAAATCGCAGAGACGCTTATTAACAAGTTCATATGGCAGGGCAAACGCCCATTGTAACGGATCGCCTGGCACCCAGACTGGGTACCTCCGTTAAAGGATGCTCCTAGCGCTTCCTGACGACTCCAAGCACTCTGGCAGACACCACAATCACCGAATCAGAGAGGCAGATAAATCCTCTCAAGCCTCTGAATGCTGTAGACAGTTGAATAGGAACCATACGAATAGGTTTGCACTCCTAGCAGTCAAACTGGAACAGCATGCAATAAATCCTTCCCCCAATAATGAGACGACACTTCACTTTGAGGGTAAAACAGGAACTCTGGACTGGCTCATCCAGCCTGGTTTTAATTTCCATCTCACACATACAGGCCACACCCAGGGGAGGCATAAAATGACCAATAGTATCACGGGTGCAACCCACACATCCCCTCCCCTTAGTGTGACACATAATCCCATTATTCATACAGTTTAAAATATACTTTTACACAATATCTGTAACTTCAAAACCATACATCACATTCACATACAGATCACACATTCAGACTCAGCATACTTTAAACATAAACACTTCCAAAATTCAGGCAAATCCCTCCAGTGGATCAAAAGTTACACGGAAGTCCTTTTATGACCGACCGCAAGCACATTTTCTTGCCCAAAACAGTTCCATAGATTTGGGCTGTGCGGTCCGTCAATTCCTGGCATAAAAACGGCTAAGTCCCATTTGAAGTGTGCCTGTACTTCGACTTTGGTCGAAGTGTCGAAGTGGAGTTGAGGTTAAGGGTCGGCGGTGTTCGAAGTTAAAATGGCCGCCACCACGTGGTCCTTTGTCCGATACCAGCCACTTCGACGACTTCGACGACTTCGACAACTTCGGTAACTTCGACAGCTTCGACAACTTCGACAGCTTCGACAGCTTCGACAGCTTCGACAGCTTCGACTGTGTCTGAAGTGCCATATACAAAAGTACCAATCTGTCCCCAAAGTATTTAAAGGGCTAGGGACAGTATTATACAATCCACATGCCCAAAAGTAGTTCTTAAAGGGTCAGTACATTATGGTAGCAGTCCATAAGCCCCAATTCAGTCCCTTAAAGGGCAATATCTCCCAGGGACCATACTCACTGGGCAGGAGGCTAGCAACCAGGCTTCTCCAGTTCTCAGTGGCGAGGTTGGTTCCGCCACATTTCTCCCCTTTACCAAATAGACTAACAGGGTATCTGACCTCCTGCCGGTCAGTGCCCTGGTAAGTCCAGCAACCCACCCACAAAACAGAAACAGCAGTACAGCCCACCCACAATAACTGGTTACTACACCTGGGTAGAGGAGAAATTGGTCCATGTCCAGGTGCCTCACCATGGCTGTGTGGGGGACTGGTAGGCTGCCTTGGTGGGTTGCTAAGTGGGCAGAGACCAGCGGTACTCTGCCCGGATGCCAGCACTACCACGGGAGTAGTCGGGTTGAAGCCTGGTTGCTGGAGATCGACTGTCTCCCCTTTAGATACACCGCTCTGCTGCTGGAGACCGACTGTCTCCCCTTTGGCCCTGTTGTGGGGGGCAGGACCGACCATCCCTACCCCCTGTGCTGGTAGTGCAGAGACCACGGTCCCATCTGCACAGGTGTGGGGCTTACAGTCTCCCCCTGGTACATTAAGCTGCCGCTGGGGAGAGGTGGTAACCAGCTCCTCTCCCATTAGACCACTCTGCCGCTGGGGAATGGAGACTGGGCTCTCTATTCCCTGTACATTAATGATCCGCCGCTGGGGAGAGGTGGTAACAATCTCCTCTCCCATACATACTTCCCGTCTCTGCGAAGGGAGACCGACTGTCTCTCCTCCCAGCACAGAGTCCTGCTGTGGGGGAAAGGGGTCTGGGCTCTCCATTCCCTGCTGGATACTCTGCCGCTGGGGAATGGAGACGGGGCTCCCAATTCCCAACAAATCACACTGCCGCTGGGGAGGGAGGACGGCCCCTTCAGCTCCCTGTAGGCAGGGTGCAGAGACCACGGTCCCATCTGCGCTGGTGAGGGGCTTACTGTCTCCCCTTGGTGAGCTGTGCTGCCGCTTGGGAGAGAGAATAACAAACTCCTCTCCCTTACACACCTTCAGCCACTGGGGAGAGGGGATAACAGGCTCCTCTCCCTGCACGGTAGACTGCCGCTGGAGAGCAAGAACGGCACCTTCAGCTCCCTGTAACGCACACTGCCGCTGGGGATCTGGGCTGACTGCCCAGCATCCCTGTAGGGCCGGTAGAGAGATCTCGGTCCCATCTCCACCTGCCATCTGTGGGTCTCTCCAGGACCAGTCTATGAGGTCCCCAACTTCTGCAGCTGGTAGTGAAGCAGGGGGTACCTCGGCCACATTTTCCCAGCTGTAGGCTAGCAGGTCTGGGTCTGCCACCCAGTTTTCCCGGTCTGCGTCCCTGCTCTGCGGCTGGCAGGAATTTAATAGTTCTACATAGTCCATCTCCAGCTCTCGTTCCATGGCAGCAAAACGGCGGAGGTCTTCTCCCAGTCCAATAGATCTCGGGCCCTGTATCATCTCACCTCGGTAATGCAAGATAGCCCAGTACCGTGACTCTGCTGGACTGCCGAAGTCGACGTCCTCCGCTAAGGCTTTCCACAACAGGCCAGGGCTAGCGTAGTTCTCCCCCTCTGGCTGGATGCCCTCTTCCCTCCACGTCTCTGGCTGGACAGTGCACCACCACAGTGCCCGGTATGAGGTGTCCAGGCTCAGTTCCCTTTCCACGAGGTACTCGAGTTGTCTTACCCGCTGCCCTCCAGGTTGATCTCCCAGAAGTGGCATCCGCCATGCCATTTGTTCCTCCAACCGGTATGCGACACCAGGAAGGCCCTGCTGCCGTTGATACTGGTCTTCCTCCAGGGCATCGTACCATAAGTCTCTCAGGGCATTATCTCTCCATTCCAATTCACTCTCTTCCTCAGGAGTGAGTGCCCAGGGGTCTACGAACCCTATTTTCACAAATCTTTATGTAAACAGGGACGCTGTATGAACACTAGCGTCGCCCTTACTTTGTAAATCCCAACGAACTGTGTCTCCGAGCTGCTTTACCTCGCACTAGGACGCCATCCCACCGCTGCCACCAATGTAACGGATCGCCTGGCAGCCAGACCGGGTACCTCCGTTAAAGGATGCTCCTAGCGCTTCCTGAGGACTCCAAGCACTCTGGCAGACACCACAATCACCGAATCAGAGAGGCAGATAAATCCTCTCAAGCCTCTGAATGCTGTAGACAGTTGAATAGGAACCATACGAATAGGTTTGCACTCCTAGCAGTCAAACTGGAACAGCATGCAATAAATCCTTCCCCCAATAATGAGACGACACTTCACTTTGAGGGTAAAACAGGAACTCTGGACTGGCTCATCCAGCCTGGCTTTTATTTCCATCTCACACATACAGGCCACACCCAGGGGGAGGCATAAAATGACCAATAGTAACACGGGTGCAACCCACACATCCCCTCCCCTTAGTGTGACACATAATCCCATTATTCATACAGTTTAAAATATACTTTTACACAATATCTGTAACTTCAAAACCATACATCACATTCACATACAAATCACATATTCAGACTCAGCATACTTTAAACATAAACACTTCCAAAATTCAGGCAAATCCCTCCAGTGGATCAAAAGTTACACGGAAGTCCTTTTATGACCGACCGCAAGCACATTTTCTTGCCCAAAACAGTTCCATAGATTTGGGCTGTGCGGTCGGTCAATTCCTGGCATAAAAACGGCTAAGTCCCATTCGAAGTGTGCCTGTACTTCGACTTTGGTCGAAGTGTCGAAGTGGAGTTGAGGTTAAGGGTCGGCGGTGTTCGAAGTTAAAATGGCCGCCACCACGTGGTCCTTTGTCCGATACCGGCCACTTCGATGACTTCGACAACTTCGACAACTTCGGTAACTTCGGTAACTTCGACAGCTTCGACAGCTTCGACAACTTCGACAGCTTCGACAGCTTCGACTGTGTCTGAAGTGCCATATACAAAAGTACCAATCTGTCCCCAAAGTATTTAAAGGGCTAGGGACAGTATTATACAATCCACATGCCCAAAAGTAGTTCTTAAAGGGTCAGTAGATAATGGTAGCAGTCCCTTAAAGGGCAATATCTCCCAGGGACCATAATCACTGGGCAGGAGGCTAGCAACCAGGCTTCTCCAGTTCTCAGTGGCGAGGTTGGTTCCGCCACACCCATGAATCAATCAAAAAAGATTGGCTCTTAAAGTTAAGTCGGGAGGACTGGGATTGCCTCTCTTAAAAGATTATCAACAAGCTTCTAGCTTGTCACATACTCTTATTACGCAATCAGAAAACGTTAAACAGCGGTACCAAGGTTGGTATAAAATTGAACACTCTATGAGTCAAGTCTCGAACTGTAACAATGATATGGGTATACTATTCTGGCAAGTCAGAACAAACCGGCCTCCCCCGGTGTGCAAATAGAAAGTAACATCTTGCAAGATATAGTGAAGCAATGGAAAAAAAATTAAGATAAATCTAAAAATGCAGACATTAAAGAATGAATACAGCTTAGGCTACAACCAGGTTTTTAATTACCTAAGAATAAAACGGTTTTTGATTAAATATCTAGCCCCAATTTCAGAAAGACTGAAGGTCCTGGGAAAATTAATGGAAAGAACATCTTTAAAGAGGTTGTTGGCTGGATGTATGGAGCTGGGAACTAGAGACCCAAAATTATTTATTAAACCTATTCTTGAAAACTGGGCCTTAAAAATAAATACTACAAGTAATGGGGGAGATTGGATGAAAAGCTTGGAATGAAACCTATAGTAATATTCATTGTCTTAACTTGGTGAATGCCAATATAAACTTTAGAACTTTTGCTATTTAGTTCCATTTAGACTGTCAAAAAAATTTCCAGACAGTATTTTCACCTGTTGGAGATGTGGGACCAGAAAGGGGATTATTTACATATGTGGTGGAATTGCCCACCGATATATAATTTCTGGAGCATAATAAAAAAACAAGTTGCTAATACTGACGGACAAGCCTGGTAACTTTACTCCAGCTCGTTTTCTACTACAAATTAATACAAAACAGATGTTTGGCCCTGACACCCCTTTGGTGATACACTTATTGTTAGCCGCTAAAATCTCTATAGCTATGAACTGGAAAGGGCTTGATACTCCAACCTGGCCTATAGTAAAAGAGCAGCTTAAATTTCAAATAAAAATGGAAAGAGGTATATCAAGATTATCCTATGCGAAATTGAATAGCCGGTTAAAGAGGATAGACACTTTATAGGACCAAAAAAGTTTATAGTTCTTCTCTTACCAAAGTATTGGGGGAATCACTCAAGTAACACCAAGGGGGTCTTGCTCTATGTTCCTCTCTCCCAGGTCCCCTCCCTTAAAATGAAGCTGAAGAAAGGAAGGGAAAGAAATAGGAAAGATATGTTGTATATCAAAAATCTTCGTTTTTAGAAATCTACATGGCCATGTCTGTGTTGTAGTTACGTTTGTATGTTTCTGTTTTTGTTTTTTTATGTTTATATAAGATATATGTTCACAAGCGTTGTATAGATTGTCATGCTGAATAATGTGCACGGGGCACTTTAAGATGTATTGTTAGTTTGATCTCGAATTAAATCAAGTAACGTGTTAAGGATGTAAACAGAAATAATTATTATATATTGTGTCCTGACTTGTATTTGTGCCTGTTTTTGAAAAATAAAGAAAAACATATATATATATAAACAAAGATTAGTTTGGCATGATCTCCCTGCAGTAAACCCATGTTGTCTCTGATCTTGAAATCCATGTGTTTTTAGATGTTCAACAATCCTATCCTCTAACATGGTTTCCATCACTTTCCCCACTACTGAAGTAAGGCTTACTGGCCTATAGTTGCCCAACTCCTCCCTTCTACCTTTCTTGTGAATGGGCACAACATTCGCTAACTTCCAATCTTCTGGGACTACTCCGGTTATCAATGATTGGTTAAATAAATCTGTTAATGGTTTTGCTAGTACACCACTAAGCTCTTTTAATAGCTTTGGGTGTATTCCATCAGGTCCCATTGACATATTTGTCTTTACTTTTGACAGTTGAAATAGAACCTCTTCCTCTGTAAACTCACATGTAACAAATTACTAATTTGTCATTTTTCTTAACTGAGGACCCTTTCCTTCATTTTCATCTGTAAATACCAAACAAAAATATTCATTGAGGCAGTCAGCTAGACCTTTATCCTCGTCTACATGCCTTCCTTCTTTTGTTTTTAATCTAACTAATCCTTGTTTTACTTTCCTTTTCTCATTTATGTATCTAAAAAATATTTTGTTCCCCTTTTTTATTTACTTTGCTATTTTCTCTTCTGTGTGTGATTTGGAAGCTCTTATAACTTGCTTAGCCTCTTTCTGCCCAATCTTATAGATCATTCTGTCTTCCTCACTCTGTGTTTTTTTATAATTACTGTGGAGGGACCTGTTAGTGATTTGCTGTATGTCATTCCCTGTAAATATCCCCTATATGGTGTGTATTCTTGTGGTTTACCTACAGTTATGTTCACCTCACGAACGGGGGCCACCTTGATATCTAATTTAGAATGTTTGCTTGGAATGTTCACACCTCGTTAGAATGCTCACACCTAGTCAATGAGGTGTGAAAACTACAAACCGCAAGGGAAGCCTCTGCGCGTAACGACCCTGGATAAAATGAACGCCATTCAGGGGGATCATTCGTGGATTGCTTCCCACCCCGTTTGGCTCCTGAATGTGGACCCCCCAGTGCCCTTGGAGTGTTCACAACGATCAATTAGAACGTTGGCAGCTTGCAACACAAGTGTGAAACCACAAGGGAAATAATAAATTAACGCTTCACTGGATGGCTGAGCGTTTGTGTCCCTATAGGAGACAAATCCCTTTCCGGGTTTCACCCAGGGAACCCGAAAACAGAGATGGTTGCCATTCCGGGGGTCCCTGAGATTACTGAGGACACTCTTTGGGGACAATGGCAGTTTGGTGGGCTTTCTGTGCCTGGGAGCCCAGAAGGCAGGAGTCTTTCCCGCGCTGGGACTCCCAGGTACAGAGGGTCCTAGGAAGAAGACTTCCTGCCACGGGAAGTGGGAATCCCTGTATTTGGGTGGCAGGAACAGGGGATATAGGAACTGGAGTTCCTGTCCCACGCACAGGACCTTAGGACTGGACATTGTCTGTATGAGTTATACACCCCTTGCAAGGGGAATGTATAAAGTCGAGGTTAGCTGGGTTACCCAGGGCCCGCTACAATTATTAAATGCTAACTTTTGTTTTTTACTATTTTGGCCACATCTGCAGAGTACCACAGTGGTTTTAGATTTGCTTGTACTGATAAGCCTAATGCAATTTTCTGTTGCCTTCTGCAGTGCAACTTTTAAATAATCCCATTTCTCTTGGACTCCATTAAACTGCTCCAGTCTGATAATGACTCCATTACACATATTCTAATTTTAGAAAAGTCTGTTTTTCTAAAGTCTAAAACTTTTGTTTTTGTGTTTTGTGACTCAGTCACTGTTCTTATATTAAACCACACTGACTGATGATCACTGGATCCTAAACTTTCACCTACGGTAAAATCTGATACCAAATCTCCATTTGTTAACACTAAATTTAGTATGGCCTCTTTACGAATTGGCTCCTCAACAACTTGTGTAACGGATCACCTTCCATTGACGGATGCTCCTAGCGATTCCTGAGGACTTCACGCACTGCAGATGACACCACAACCACCGCAGACTCCACAACCGCCGTAGCTTAACTGGAGCCGCGCCGTCTTCCTTCCACCCTGAATGAACCTCCAGCATTCAGGACCGTGTGGGAAAGACCTCTCCTCCAGGAGAGCGTATCCAGAACAAGCTCCTAAAAGAGCTGAGTGATTTAAGCCTAAGGGAGTATGTAGAACATAGCAATCCCCAGTGTGATATAGCAGTTCCCTCCAATAACGAGACAAGGCTACGTATTGAGGGTCAAAAGAACTGAACTCAAGATTTATTCACACACTGTCTTATAAGGATTCTCCCATGCAAGGGAGGGATTTACAATACACCAATCACACAATGGTTACATCCCACAGATTCCCTCCCCTTAGCCTGAGAGGTAATCCAATTATACATACAGTTTAAAACATACTTTTTAACCAACATTCATAACTCTAAAACCATACATCCATAAAAATTACATATTCACAATCAATCCATTCAGGGGAACAACATATCAAAAAATGGCATGAATCAGACCAGGGCTTCAGAAGTTAGTAAAATATCTTTTGGGCCCTGGCTGGCACATGGCTATCTGGCCCAGACCGGATTTCAGAGTCTTCTATCCTGGAGATAATTGAGAAGTAATTCAATTATCTCCCAGGACAGAGACAAGACTCCATTATGCACATGGTGAGCACAAAGCATTAAAATACTATAGAATACACAAAGTCACATTTTATACACAAAACACAGACATGTCACATATCCCCAGATAGCTGGGATCTGAGCGCACAAAACTACTGAATAGCGAGCCGTGCAACTGAGCAGACGTGTGTGCAGGGAGCTCCTGTGAAACACAGCGAAAATAACCCCAAAAAGCCACGAAAAACCAGCAACCCAACACTACAACCAGGAGACTAGTGACCCTGAACCCCCCAAAAGAGAGATGGGGCGCACACATCGCAGACTACAGACCTCTGAGGCCGCCGGGCAGCCCGATATCAGACGGTCATTTGATAGGCCGCAACAGACTACGCAGCCTAAGATGGCGTCAGGAAGACCACAAGGCTCCAGTGAGTCGGAAATGTCCCCGGACGAAGAGGGACCTGTAATAACACAAACCTCCAGCGGAGTATACCGAAGGGAGGACTCCGACTCAGATACATCTCCCTCTACCAAGGGAGACATTAAAAGACTCCTGCTCGAGCTCCGCGGGGTCTGGAAGAAGGACCTGGACGGAGTGCGAGGAGAAATTGGCGGCATCGTGTCCCGCCTGGGAGCGGTGGAGACCAGAGGGGTGGAGAGAGACAGCAGCCTTGCAGAAACCAGAACGAAAGTGGCAGACCAGCAGCTACAAAGACTCACCCGCGCAGTCACGACCATGGAGGTCAGACACCGGAGGAAGAATATACTCATAAGAGGGGTGCCGGAGACAGTGGGACCTGAGTCGGTGCTGGAGATCTCCAACAAGGTGGCCACCGTGATGGCGGTAAGGGGAGAGGGAGGGCTGTCACCCATAGCCTCAGCATTCCAGATTAGGAAGGCCGCAACAGCCCCAGCAGACGCCCCAGGGACATTATTGCCGTCACACGGAATACACCCACCGTCGCGGTGGAAAATTGCCAAGTGTGGATTTTCGATGACCTACCCTTTACTGTTCTACTGGAGAGACGCACATTCATGCCGGTCACCAGACTCCTCAGAGACCACAGAATCAAATACAGGTGGGGTGCTCTAGCTACCCTGGTGGTACCGCGCGGAGACACAGTACTGACGCTGTCTGCAGAGGAAGACCCAGCGGATTTCTTGCAAAATCTCCAACTACCTCAGTTACCGCCCGCTGCCATCACAACAAGTCAGATGCAGCCAGCAGACAAACGCTCCACCGAGAAGGGAAGAAACCCAGAGACAGGTAACATCGGGGGAGGCCACAGTTGGAAGGACTGCCGGGACAGGGCGGAGGCTCAATCGGGACTCAAAACCAGTTTGTGGGTATGTGACTGAACCCAGTTCGAACCTTTTTTATTTTTCTTAATAATTTTTTTTTCTTTTTTCTCTTTCTTTGGGGTGCTCGCCTAATTCTGACCCTCCAGTGGTTACCCCTGGGGCCATACCAGTTACCTGGGCCCTGCAGAGAGGCACCAGTGCCCCGCATGAACTGACAACCTGTTCCGCCGAGAAGTTAGCCACTACCCCATAAGAGTTGCTCACGAGCCCTGCAATGCGCACATGGACACACCACCCGAAATGCGAACGCACACCATTGAAGTGCATATTTTGTTTTGACTCCACAAGAGACGTTATTATGTGTTACCAAAGTATTTAATTCATCTCCACTAGAGTTGTCTGAAGGTTCTCTCAGTGTGTTCACTCTAACTCCATCTGAGTCGCTAATATGTATTATAGATGTGTTGTTTTCACCATGTTTAAGCCGCTAATGCACGATACCACCGGGCATAATCCAAACCTATACGAGACACTAATATGACCTAACCAATATTGTAACGGAATGCAGTTGTAACGGAATGCAGTATATTAGTCCACGATATCCGTTGGTATCTTCAGGAAATCCACAGTCAGAGTAGAAAGCAAGGCAATATCCCCAATCCTCCCAATAACCGGACGAAACACAGTTTGGGAGTCAACTAACTCGGTTTATTCACAAGCAGCGTATTTATGCAGTTCCCCATGCAAGGGGTTTCCATACAGATATTCCAGGGGATTTCCCCCAACATGCATTGTGACTTTCCCAACAGGCATCGCTGCACGAGAAGGATACTCCCACTAAAATGGACGATTAAGTGGATTATCCCCTCGTGCAGCAAAACCGACAATTGACATTAAAATACATAATTCCCGTAATATTCGGTACTTTAGAATAACCGAACGTTCGGTAGATAGCTGGGGTCGGGGCGCACACTTTGTGAGAATACCGCTCCGATCCCAGCTGAATTGACCGAACGCCGCACATAATACATTTAAACATCAAGGTGAGTTTAAAAGTACCGAATAAGTACGGGACACATAATGTACCGAACGCGGTACTCCCGAACGCTCTGGAAGTCCAGCGGTGTTCGGATCACTGAGTAGCCGTTTTCAGTTCCAGGCTCTCGACGACCGAACACCGCTGCAGAGACAAAGGATCCAAGATGGCTGACCGCCGCATGGTCGGTAGTGGATCGACGGCCACCTAGGAGAGCCCTTAATTACCGATTGCAACAATGTTGCAATCGGTTAATTGGTGCCACACGACCTGTGAATGTGTGGTCTACCTGGGGAGTCCACATTCGTACGGCGAATGGCCAGGATAGCCGTGTTTCGTCGTACGAATGCTTTGTATGCTGGCGGCATACGGCTGCCAGCATGCGAACGGTCACAGTATAATACACATACAGTCAACGGGACACGTTATACATTCAGCCTACGGACAACCTGCAATGAATATAGTTCAGAAGTGGCTAGGTTTGCCACAATGCTCCCCCAGAACCAAGCCGGCATACACAGTCTGATCCCAACGGATCGGCTTGGGGATGTCCGGGAGAGTACTCACAGATCACTTCTCGAGTTCAGTCTGTCTGGATAACCCGTCAGCGTTACCGTTTTGTTTTCCTGGCCGGTAATGGATAGTAAAGTCAAAGGGCTGCAGCGCCAAGCTCCAGCGCAGCAGCCTGGCATTGTCTCCAGACACACGGTTTAGCCACACTAACGGGTTGTGATCTGTGAGTAAGGAAAAAGGTTGTCCGTACAGATATGGCTGCAATTTTTTAAGGGCCCACACCACGGCCAGGCATTCTTTCTCGATGGCGGCGTAGCTCACTTCCCGGGGTAGTAGCTTGCGGCTTAGATAGGCTACGGGGTGTTCTCCGCCATCGGCTCCCACTTGGCTCAGTACTGCCCCCAATCCAAACATGGAAGCGTCTGTGTGAACAAGAAATCTTTTAGTTGGATCAGGAGCAGTTAACACAGGAGCATTAGTGAGAGCAGTCTTGAGTTGTTGGAATGCCTGCTCACACTCTGGGGCCCAGACAACCAGTCGGGGAAGGTTCTTTTTGGTCAGGTCCGTTAGGGGTTTGGCCAGGGTGCTATAGTCGGGGACAAACTTCCTGTAATAGCCTGCCGTCCCTAAGAACGCCAGCACCTGGGTCTTAGTCCTGGGGGTAGGCCACTTTGCTACGGCCTCAATCTTAGCTGGCTCAGGCCTCTGCTGCCCACATCCTACACGGTGGCCCAGATACTGTACCTCGGCCATACCTATGTGGCACTTGCTAGGTTTTAGGGTTAACCCAGCCTCCCCAATGCGATCTAGGATCGCCCCGATGTGGTGTAGGTGGTCTTCCCAGGTCTGGCTAAAGATGGCTATGTCATCTAGATAGGCACAGGCATACTCCTGAAAACCGTCCAGTAGCCTATCTACCATCCGCTGAAAGGTAGCCGGAGCGTTTTTCATCCCGAAAGGCATGACCTTGAATTGGTACAGGCCAAACGGGGTGACAAACGCCGACTTGGGGATGGCGTCACCGGCTAGAGGAATCTGCCAGTACCCCTTACACAAATCAATGGTAGTGAGGTACTGGCCCCGTGCCATCTTATCTAACAGCTCGTCTATCCGGGGCATCGGGTAGGCATCAGACACCGTTTTGTCATTTAGCCTCCGGTAGTCGACACAGAATCGGGTGGTGCCATCCTTTTTAGGTACCAGGACTACCGGCGATGCCCAGGGGCTATCGGAGGGTTCGATAACCCCTAGCTGCAGCATTTCGTCTAGTTCGGCTTTCATATGGGTACGGACTGATTCCGGAACCCTATATGGAGCCTGGCGCATAGGTAGCTGTCCCGGGGTCTCTACTCGGTGGGTGGCTAACGGAGTGTACCCAGGTAAATTGGAGAAGGTAGTCCCTTTGGCTACAATCAGCGCCTGTACCTGGGCACGCTCCTGGGGGCTTAGCCGCTCCCCCAGCTGGACTCCCCGGGAAGGCTCTATCTGTTCCTCGGGTTCTAGTAGGTCAGGTAAGGGTAGGTTCTCCTGATCCTCTAAGGAGGAGGCACAGATTGCCGTCACATCCTCGATCCTCTCATGGTAGGGTTTGAGCATGTTCACGTGGAGCATGCGTCTCTTCCCTACCCCTGAGCAGGGGCCGATCACATAGGTAGTGTCGCATCGCTGCTCCACTATCTGGTATGGGCCTTGCCAGATGGCCTGCAGCTTATCGGTGCGGACGGGCTTTAAGATCAAGACCTTCTGTCCCACCTGAAAGCTGCGGTCCCTGGCTCCTCTATCGTACCAGCGTCGCTGGCGTTGCTGGGCCGCTTGGAGGTTGGTGTGTACAGCCTGAGTTAGCGCCTCCAGACGGTCCCTGAACTCCAGGACGTATGATATGATAGGGGTTTCGTTAGTGGGACTCTCCCCCTCCCAGTGTTCCCTAATCAAATTCAAGGGTCCCCGCACCCTCCTCCCAAATAGTAGCTCAAACGGGGAGAATCCTGTTGACTCCTGGGGAACCTCTCTATAAGCAAAGAGTAAGTGAGGCAGAAACCTCTCCCAGTCTTTGTGGGTCTCCCCGAACGTCCGAAGCATCTGCTTCAGCGTCCCGTTGAACCGCTCACATAGCCCATTGGACTGGGGGTGGTAGGCGGAATTAACTATTGGCTTAATGCCACACACCTTCCACAGATGTTGGGTAACTTCGGCCGTAAATTGGGTACCTCGGTCTGAGATGATCTCTTGGGGAAACCCTACTCGGGAAAATACCTTCATTAAGGCTTCCGCTACGGTCTCAGCGTGGATATTAGAGAGAGCTACAGCTTCGGGGTACCTGGTGGCGTAGTCCACTATAGTTAGGATATATCTTTTGCCAGAGGGACTGGGTTTTGGCAAGGGCCCTACGATATCCACCGCTACTCGGCTGAAGGGTTCTGCAATGATGGGTAGGGGGCATAGCCTGGCCTTGTGGCGATCCCCTCGTTTACCTACACGCTGGCAGACGTCGCAGGAGGTGCAATACTGGCGCACATCCTGAGAGATCCCGGGCCAGAAGAAGGCATGGGTTAAACGGTATCGGGTACGGGTCATCCCTAGGTGTCCTGACAAGGGAATGTCATGCGCAATTCTCAGCAGCTCCTGTCTATATTTCTGGGGTACCACTAGCTGTTTATTAGTTAAGGTGACAGACCCCCCCACATCTTTTGCCGTGACACGGTATAGCAACTCTTTCTCCCAGATGAACCGCTCCCCCTCTAGCCCTGCTTGGTCTGTTTGGGCCCGGTCCCTATATACTTGGAGGGTGGGATCGGTCTGGACTTCGGTCGCAAAAGTCGTCGGGGTATCCCAGGACATGGGGGTCAGTTGGGGAACAGGGTCTCTTACCTGAGCCTCAGAGTGTATCGGTGTAGCCGTGGTGCGAGCCTGTTGTCGGGTGGTTACGGGGTGTGCCTCCTGGTACGGAGCCTGGGGAATAAAAGCGGAAGTCATTTGGCCCAAGTCATTCCCCAGCACAACATCTGCAGGTAAATTCTGCATCAGCCCCACTTCCACAGTTCCCTCTCCCACACCCCAATCCAAATGAACCTTGGCAGTGGGTAGCCGGTATACTGCTCCCCCTGCCACCCGTACTGCCACTGAGCCGCCAGTGTGGGTTGCGCCTGGTACCAAATGTGGTGCGACCAAAGTTAGAGTGGCTCCTGAATCCCGGAGCCCTTGTACCTCCTTCCCCTCCAGGGTTACTAGCTGACGGTGATGTTGTCGGTTGTCGGTGGCCCGGACCGACATTACCTCATGCAGCACCCCTAGAGGCTCCTCAATTTGAGCACTCAGCAATTCTTGGGTGGCGGGGGCTACCTGGTAATGGTGCGCAGCAGCCCGGGGTGCCAAATTTTGTCGCACTTGATTCCAAGCTTGCCGGCTCCTGTTTTGGGTGCACTCTCGAGAAATGTGCCCCCACTGTTTGCAGGTGTGACACTGAATGTTAGCCCGGCCGTTGTATCGGGAGGGGGGTGGTGGAGTATTCAGTGCTGGCCGGTGCAGGGGTACGGTGGGGCTGGTAGGGGTAAAATTATTGGGTGTCCCTGTAATCCGAGGGAGAGTCTTATTTTGGGCACCGTGATGCCTCCTGGCATCAAAATGCTGATCCGCCAATTTAGCGGCTTCGGGTAGGGTGAGTGGTTTACGGTCCCTCACCCATTCTTGTGCTTCCGGGGACAAACCATTAAAAAACTGTTCCAGCAGCATTAACTGCCTCAACTCCTCCATGTTTGTAGCGTTGCTGGCCTGTATCCAGCCTAGTGAGGCTTGGTCCAGCTTGTGCGCCCATTCTGCATGTGAATCTTTCTCAGGCTTGCGCAAGCCCCGGAATTTCCGCCGGTACGCCTCTGGGGTAATAGCATACCTCTCTAAGATCGCCCTCTTTACCTTAGGGTAATCTTTGCTGTCCTCTCGGGGTACAGCACGGTAGGCTTCAGCTGCCCTACCCGATAATTTGCCTGCCAGCAGCGGCACCCATGTGGCGGGTTCCAGATCGTGCAAATCGCACAGCCGCTCAAAGTCCTGCAAATACCCATCGATTTCGTCCTTTTCTTCACAAAACGCTTTAAATGCGTGATGTGGGACTTTGGGCTTTACCTGTCCGTAGGTGGAGGCAGTAACAGACTCTGCCCTAGGCGGTGTTGCTGGTGTGCTGGTTGCCATCAGATAATCCTGTACATCCGATATCATCACGGTCATTATTTCCAGCGGTAGTGGTTGTGGTAGGAACGCCAACCTGGTCCGTAGCTCTTTTTGGAATGGGGTCTCTTCCATGGCTGGTGGGGGTGTAGCGCTGCGGGCTTGGTCTCCCTCCATCAGTTCTGCGATCAGCACAGCCTTAGATTTGTTGCTGGCTATCTTACCCCTGGCTTCCAATAGTTCTTTTAAAGTCTGTCGTTTCAGTATGGTATAATCAATCTCCATACGAATTGCCCTTGCTTTCCTTGTTCGGTAGTTCCAGTTTACACGAACGCTGCTTTTCGGCTGTAAGGTTCGGATCCCGTCGCTTGCCACCAATTGTAACGGAATGCAGTATATTAGTCCACGATATCCGTTGGTATCTTCAGGAAATCCACAGTCAGAGTAGAAAGCAAGGCAATATCCCCAATCCTCCCAATAACCGGACGAAACACAGTTTGGGAGTCAACTAACTCGGTTTATTCACAAGCAGCGTATTTATGCAGTTCCCCATGCAAGGGGTTTCCATACAGATATTCCAGGGGATTTCCCCCAACATGCATTGTGACTTTCCCAACAGGCATCGCTGCACGAGAAGGATACTCCCACTAAAATGGACGATTAAGTGGATTATCCCCTCGTGCAGCAAAACCGACAATTGACATTAAAATACATAATTCCCGTAATATTCGGTACTTTAGAATAACCGAACGTTCGGTAGATAGCTGGGGTCGGGGCGCACACTTTGTGAGAATACCGCTCCGATCCCAGCTGAATTGACCGAACGCCGCACATAATACATTTAAACATCAAGGTGAGTTTAAAAGTACCGAATAAGTACGGGACACATAATGTACCGAACGCGGTACTCCCGAACGCTCTGGAAGTCCAGCGGTGTTCGGATCACTGAGTAGCCGTTTTCAGTTCCAGGCTCTCGACGACCGAACACCGCTGCAGAGACAAAGGATCCAAGATGGCTGACCGCCGCATGGTCGGTAGTGGATCGACGGCCACCTAGGAGAGCCCTTAATTACCGATTGCAACAATGTTGCAATCGGTTAATTGGTGCCACACGACCTGTGAATGTGTGGTCTACCTGGGGAGTCCACATTCGTACGGCGAATGGCCAGGATAGCCGTGTTTCGTCGTACGAATGCTTTGTATGCTGGCGGCATACGGCTGCCAGCATGCGAACGGTCACAGTATAATACACATACAGTCAACGGGACACGTTATACATTCAGCCTACGGACAACCTGCAATGAATATAGTTCAGAAGTGGCTAGGTTTGCCACAAATATATTAGTATATATTCTACCCCCACATGAGTCGGTAGAGGGCATTATCAATGTGCCTTTCCTCTGACCCCATATGAGCTACCATAGTGATATATAATATTGTTACTCCCTAAACCCACATGAGCGATCAATAAGTCTTAACACCCTGTGGGCAGCTAACAAGACATTCTGCAAGGACTGTCCCCTGCCCGCAAGTGGCCCCAATATCAAGAGCAGCCCAAGCGCTATACAATATTGTACACTTTAAGTCAGTTGGGGCAACGGGCCCGCAAAACTAATTCGTAATGCTTCACCCCTCGAAAGCAGCGGGCGGGCAGGCCTGCACGGCATACCTTAAGCCCGCTGGAGCCACTAGCATTATACCCTCGGGCTTCTAGGGTGCTACACCATACTGAAAACTGTCGGTCCTTATGGTCGAACAGCGCGAGATACTGGCTCGCGAATTTACTAAATTTCTCTTTGGCTCCCTACCAGAGCTGCCAACGTGATCTACCAAGATGAATACACATACACTGTTACTTTAGGTTATGTTTACCTTTTATCCTTTTGTAATGAACGAATGTATATTTTCTTTTTGGCTCAATACCAGAACTGCCAATGTGAACTACCAAGTTGAATACTAGCACACTGTTACTTTATGTTATGCTTAATGTTTATCCTTTTGTATGGAACAAATGCGTGCTACCACTTAAACCAGTGGTAAATTTACCACAACAAAAATAAAGAATTAAAAAAAAAAAAAAACTACCGAATAGCGCTCAGATCCTATTCACACAGTTCAATTGCCATGGAGCCAGTCTTTAACTACACAAATGGGCTCCATGGCATAGCTATCTGGGTAAACACATTCACATAAAGTCGGGTCCATAGTCCAAAGGCAAGAGGCGGGCAAGCAGCCCCCTCCAAGGACACGTGGCGAGGTCGGTTTCGCCACAACTTGTTTTAGAGACAATCCCTGTAGGGAGTTTAGAATATGTGTGCTCCTGGCACAATCAGTTATTTTGGTTTTCCAGTTTACATCAGGAAGATTAAAGTCACCCATGATGATAACTTCCCCCTTCATTGTCATTTTAGCTATTTCCTCAACTAGTAGATTATCTAACTCTTCTATTTGTCCTGGGGGCCTATAAATCACACCTACACGAGTTACTGTGTGATTACCAAATTCTAATGTAACCCAAATAGACTATATGTGTGGTGGAACCAGCCTCGCCACTGGGCATTGGAGAAGACTGATTGCCAGCCTCCTGCTCTGTGACTATGGACCCTCTCATCAGCCCATGGCGATTTGACTGTGTTTGTGGGATCTGAGTACTGTTTGGATATAGTGAGTGCTCAGATCCAAGCCATCTGGGGATAGGTTGAATGTGGGGGTTCTGGTCAGTATGATAGGAGTTATGTATTTTTGTGTATTTTTGCTGTTGTTGTGAATAGAGACATTTTCTGTACCTGTAGATAGTTGGCTTACCACACCCAGTTAAGCCAATTATCTCCAGGATAGAGGACTCTGTGGAACAGGTTTGGGTTGGAAAGCCATGCTTCAGTGGTCAAAAAGGACTACGACCTAACTTCTAAACCAATGGAAGGAATTGTCTGATTTTTGAGTATGTTTGTATTTGGAGTATGCTGATTCTGAAAATGTAAGTAAATGTGATGTATACTTTTAAAGTTATGAATATTGTGTAAAACTTAGTATTTTTCCTGACTGTGATAATTACATTAGACCATTGTGTTCAGTAATTATATCACAGGCAGAGGGGAGGAGTTTGTGTGAGAGTGTCTGAGTGTATTGTATGTATTGATTGGTTGTACTTCAAAACCCGGTGGGCGGTACTATGTTTGTAGATTGGGCATAAAAGCAGAGTGTTTCAGTTCTACTTCACCCTCAATTTGGAGTGCCGTCTCTTAATGGGGTAATCTGCTACAAGGGATTGCTATGCTTGTCATACTCTCTTGCTATATCACTACTAAGCTCTTGTAAGAGCTTGTTCCTGTCTTGCTCTTAATGCTGGGAGTAGACTGGTTTATTCAGGGCAAGGTACACACAATTTGTATACAGAACCCCAGCATTGGGTCTTGATACATTCCAATACAAACTCCTCTCTGGCATCCCTGTGTCTGGGAGATAATTGAGTCAAAGACCGGTAACTCAATTATCTCTCAGTTACAAGGACCCACACAGAAAATACCCCAAAACACATTCAGTTTCCACAGGAACTTCACAAGTTTAGCCCAGATCCAAGCGCCCAGATTGTCCAAATAGCGCTCCATTTGGTAGAATGGAATTGCCATCCGGGTAAAGTTTTGACGGACAGGCCACGAGGTTGTAGCCTAAAATAGTTCCATGATGAAATAGGCTGTGGCCGGTCTCCGTTCGGGAGTTCCTGTGAACATAAAAATAAATGTTTCTCCTTTTCCATGGTTATAGTGAGCTAATGTTCTCTCTGTTCGTGCAAGTCTTTTCCCCGAAAAGTACTATCCTGGCTCATTTGGGAAAGAAGCAGTTGGCGGTACAAGTTCAGCGGTGTTCCCAGGATAGCATGTCCGTTTTTAATTCCATGTATTCGATGGCCGATTACTGCGGCCTGCATTCACCAACTCACATACCATGTGCATTCGCTCACACGAATGGGGGCCACCCAGAAGAGCACTTGAGTTAATGAGGTCAAAAAGGTTAACAAGTCAGGTGGTGGTCTGGATACAGAAGGTATAAAAAGGGAAAACAGGAATTTGTTTGGTAACCGAATTACAGGGGGAAAAACACATGGAAAGTGTATAACTAGTGATGGGGTGGTCTGTCACACATAGGTCATGTCAAACTAACCTAATTGCTATCTACAAATAAATAAATACAAGTATAGATCAGGGTGTTGCAGTGGATATGATTTACTTGGATTTTGCCAAGGCATTAGATAAGGTTCCTCACAATAGGTAAGTGTTCAAACTAAAAGAAATTGGTCTAGATGAATAGTCTTGTTCTTAGGTAGAACATTGGCTTAAGGATAGAGTACAACGAGTTGTCATTAATGATAAATTTTCGAATCTGGACAAAAGTGGTAAGTATTGTCCCTCCAGGTTCTGGAACTGCTTCTATTTAACATATTTATAAATGATCTTAAAATAAGCCATGTTTTAGTGTTTGCAGATGACACAAAACTTTGTAAAGTAATAAAATGTGAGCAAGATATTGCTTGGCTACAGAGGGATTTAGATAGATTGGGGGACTGGGCACTAAAATGGCAGATGAAATTTAATGTAGAGAAATGCAAAGTTATGCACTTTGGGGTAAAGAATGCTCAACCAACTTAGAATTATGGATAACAACACATGAGAAGGATTTGGGAATTGTTATAGAAAACAAATTAGGCAGCAATATGCAATGTCAAGCTGCAGTTGCAAAGGCCAGTAAGGTTTTGTCATGTATAAATAAGGGCATAAATTCTCGGGATGAAAATATAATTTTGCCTCTTTATAAATCACTGGTAAGTCCACACCTTTAATATGCTGTGCAATTTTGGGCACCTGTTCTAAAGAAGGATATTATGGCAATAGAAGAAGTGCAGAGATGGGCTACAAAATTGCTAAAAGGAATGGAGCATTGTAGTTATGAAGAAAGGTTACAAAATGTAAATCTTTAGTTTGGAAAAATGGTGCTTCAGATAGGATATGATAACATTATACAAGTATAATCGGGGCTAGTACAAACCATTATCTGGAAATCTATTCATAAACAGGACTATACATAGGACACAAGGTCACACATTTAGACTGGAAGAAAGGAGATTTAGTCTAACTCAAAGAAAATATTGTTTTACCGTAAGGTAACAATGATGTGGAATTTTCTGCTTGAAGAGGTGGTTTTATCAGAGTCTGTTCTGATGTTTAAATAGCAATTAGATAAATACTTGCAAAAACATAACAAATAGGTAGTTGTAACCAGACAAGTTGGATACATGGGAACAGAGGGGTTGAGGGGTTGAGGGCCCTGCTCAATGAGCTTACATGCTAGAGGGAGTGGGGTAAAGTGACACAAAAGGTAAGGATAGTATTAGACTAATGACAGTTTACCAAGGGAGACAGTATAGATAGAGAACAGTAGGGGACCAAGGACTGAACCTTGGGGGACACCAACAAAGGAGTTGGGGAGAAGAAGCAGAGCTTAAGAAAGAAACACTGAAAGAGAGCTGGGAGAGGTAGGAGGAGCACCAGGAGAGAGCAATATCTTGTATACTGATATTGCGGAGGATGAGCAGAAGCTGTTGATTATCAACAGTGTCAAAAGCCATAGAAGGGTAAAGGAGAATTAGGTAAGAGTAGTGACCATGAGAAAGAGAAGAAGACAGAGTACAGATGAGATGCAAGGGAATTGGATCTAGGGAGCAGGTGGTGGGGCAGGAGGACTGGAGCAGAGCAGAAACCTCTTCCGTAAACGATACATCACATTGTGATTCCAAATCATTGAATTTATTCAGAGTGTTATATAAAAAAAAAGTAGAAGATAGGTTAGCGCTAATAATATAATAAGTAGGCAGCAACCTTACAGGGGGTAACCCTCTTACCCTCTGAAGTGAGAAATGTACAGGAAAAAGAGAAAAAGGCTGCGCCAAGATAAAACAAAATAAAATAAAATATATAAATGATAAGATTAGTCCCAATATATAGGAAAAATAAAATAAAATGTCTGTTTCACACGTTCCACTGGTAGAGTGTTCTCTCTTTCTTTGATACTTCAAATCCTCCCGTGATATGGAAAACACAAAGGGAAAAGGACCAATCGTGCAGAGTGTATAAGATACGTGGCAATAAAATAATAAGATGTATTACACTCACATTTACATGAGCTATAACCAGCTCGGGGGTAACAGGTGTTCAGCAGAATAATCCCTGCTTGTAGGATATTGCGAAGTCTTTTCCTCTTTGGGTCTGATGGTGTCCAATTCTCAGGAGAAGGGAAGAATAGGAACAACAAATAGTGCTCTCTGATGGTATAATGTGGTATAAATAAAAAGAAAAGGAAATATACTCACAAATTGAAGTGCAGATCACACTGCACTTGAGATATGGCGTGGGCGGTATAATCCCCACCTCAGGATATATAAAATGCCAGGAAAGGAGATAATAAAAATGTTATATGTGTAAAAATAATAAAAATAATAATATGAATGGCACAGGAGTATAGCCAAACTTAATTTATTATTTAAAATACACAATAAAATCCATTAACGCGTTTCACCACTGGGGTTTTATCAAAATGGAATAACATTAAAACCTGGCAAGTATAAAGTATATATAGGAGCAGTGTTACTTTAAAAATGGCGCCAAAAATAGCATCAATTAGCATAAGCCAATCAGAGTTAGACATAATACATATTAGAAATAAAGCTTCTAACTGAAATGGTGCTATGTTTACACATTAAGGAAGCGCGTCACGTGACCCGCGCGGCATTGTGGGGAATGTAATGCGCGGGACACGTGATCGCACTCACACACATACGCTGGCCGTCCTGGTAATGGGCGGTATTTGCGCGCGCCGCGTCAGGTGACCCGCGTCACACAAGGGCAGTGTGATACACGGGTCACGTGATCGGCGCAAAGGCGCTTGGGAAATGGAGTAAAAAAAAACTAAATGGGTTATAAATGAAAATAACATTATAAGGGCATATATGGCAAAGGTAAAAGATAGTAGGCATATTACTCATGGAATAAGAGTAGTACATAGCAGTTAAATGAGTTATAGTTGAGAGTAACCTTATATGGGCATATATGAAAAGGAAAAAAATAATAAGCATATTAACCTAAAGCTATAAACTCCACACCTGCTCTATTAACCCTACGCCTGCTGTCAGCACAGTTTTAAAATTATACAGCTTACATCACATTGATAAATAGGAATTCAGTTTCACAGCTGCATATATTTTTATTGTTTGTCATCATTATTTATTTGTAGATCTCATTTTCTGATCATAGCAGTTATATGTACCCCATGATATCATACATTTAATAGACTGAATGTCCGATTTCTTTTGAATCCACAAACAGCAATGTGATCTATTTGTAGTAGTATTTCACACAAAGTTAAACAAGCAATATTTTTCTTTCTACTAACAACATTTTCCTTTTTTTCAGCAATTAATTGAGCAAAGTGAGAAACTCCAGAAATATGAGATCATTTTTTTACATCAACGTAGTCTTTTCCATTGTATTGATTTTATATTATTCCCAACAATCAAAGGAATGGAAGCTTGTAAGCAGAAAACTATATGTGTCCAAAATTGCGCACAGCACTATAACTTCTCTGGGTGATAACCTACAAGCGGATGAGAAGCCTGGAAGTAGATTACTATATGTTCCCAATATTGTAAACAGCACAATAACTGCTCTGGGTGATAACCTACAAGAGGAGGAGAAGCCTGGAAGTAGATTACTATATGTTCCCAATATTGTAAAAAGCACAATAACTGCTCTGGGTGATAACCAGACCTTTATCCTGGCTCCGTACTATGACCCCCGAGGACCTACACCCAGTATCCGGGTACTTGCCATTATACATCATTCAGTGAGAGAGCTTTATTGTTGGTTCCAATGTATCCATAGCTCCTCGGTGACAGTCAGAGCACAGATAGACCTTCACAGAGACAGGTTTGGATATCCATATGGGACGGCTGACCTGTTATGTACTGAGCCTCCAAACTGTACCTATCATTACATATCTGTCCATTGGTCCAATGCCACAAACATAACTCAGCTGCCGTTGTTTGAAGTCAGAAACCGTCCTCCTCATACTCTGTCTGTCAATTTCACCGTCTGCATTTCCACCATGTACGGAGATTTTAATAATGTTCTACAGACTATCCAGAGCATTGAAATGTATAAACTGCTTGGAGCTGGAAGAGTTACTCTCTATGTCAACAAGTGTCATGAGAATGTGGACAAAGTCTTACAATATTACGTGGAAGAGGGAATTCTAGAGGTCGTTCCTTGGCCAATAGACAAATTCTTACGAACATCTAGAGAATGGCATTATAAGTTGAATTCCACAAATCAGATTGGTTACTATGGACAAACAGCCACTTTAAATGACTGTCTATACAGGAATATGTATAGAAGTAAGTTTGTCTTCCTTAATGACATTGATGAAATCATTCTTCCGATGAAACACCGTGACTGGAAGTCTTTAATGCAGAGTCTTCAAAAGAAATATCCAGAGAGCAGCGTCTTCCGTATAGAAAATTATTTCTTTCCAAAACATGGAAATGGATATGAATTAAATAAGTGGAAAGATATACCTGGTATTAATATTCTTCTTCACAATTATAGGGAACAAGCAAATAAAATAATGGTGGATGCCCGTAAACTAATAATAGACCCCATCAAGGTATATCAAACATCGATCCATAATGTTATAAAGAATAACGGAAAGGCAACAAACATCTCAAATAAAACTGCTATTGTCTTTCATGCAAGGAAAACTGGACCAAGGTTCGGCCAGGAGTTTCTTAAAAAAGACAGGACCATGAAGAGATACAGTGAGTCCTTAATAAGAAACGTTGACAAAGTGATTCACCAGGTTTTCTCACATCACTAACATTACTAACATATGAGAAGTGTATCTGAAAACAAATGTTGTGTCTTTATAAAGATCATAAGTACATCTCTGATTCAGCAATTCTTCTACCAGAGTGATCTGAATATGGAGATGTTCTACATCATGCTCCCACCAGCCATTCTTAATGCTCGTATCCAACTAAGCACAATATGGCATCATTCTCCCCACCACCACTTCAAGTATTTGCTACAGCTGCTTCCAGATTCATCCCATCGTATGACTCTCAACTAACCAGTCCAGTGGTCTCAATCATAATATTGCACAAAGTAGATGGTGGGAACCGCACTCAATCCCAGCGGCCAAGGGTGCTCCGGATCAGGACCAGCAATCCCAGAATTATGCACGAAAGAAGAAAGGACCACAGGCACTCCAAATTGAAACCGTATGCAGATTTATTAGGAAAAAATGCAACGCCAAGCAACGTTTCGACCAACAAAGGTCTTTTTCAAGCTTGAAAAACTATTAAAAAAAAATAAAAACTATTTAAAATTATTTCATGTGCGTAGGTAGAGGGTAACTGTGTATGGGCATAAACCTAACCCTTTGATAAACCCAACCTTGCTTCAATGAAACACACCAGACTTTGCTTTGGATTAAAATAGGCCACCGCTTTATTAAAATACAAATGTACAAAACAGATAAAATTTGGATCTTGTAATAACTTTTTTATTGGACTAACAACATTTTTTAATGACAAGCTTTCGGGAGAACCTCCCTTTCTCATTTCTGAGTAACACGACACATAGAAATCAAAGTTGAGTTGTGATCCAGGGGTTAAAGCGGCGTGAGTGCAGATAAGACAGATGTGATAGAACATAGACACCATTCTTGCAGATGGTCCTAAATATCTTGTGTGAAGATCACAGAATAAGGGGGGAGAGAGAAAAAACAAGGTGCTAGAAGGGGAGAGTATTAATATAAAGAATGGCTGAATTCCCATCCAAGAGTTGCAGGATATGCATGAAGGCCTATATCCAGCATACACAGACACACATACACACTCATGTACATATACACAAGTACATAAAATATACATATAAATACAACCAAATGTCCAAGTATATGTACATGCATCCCATTGTACAGCGCTACGGAATTTGTTGGCGCTATATAAATAATAATAATAATAATAATAATAATGCATACCTTCACATACATCCACACACAAGCACCGACACATGTACCTAAACATATACCAATGTGCCTCAACATACATAAACCCATATATATGTATATGTACACATACACCTATTCACATATACATACATGTATGCATGTATATATACACGTTATAAATACACACAAATACATACATGTATACACATACACATAAATACATGAACACATATACATACACACAGACGCATATACATACATGCACATGATGAACTCATATACACAAATATAAATGCTCAGTCACATGTATAAGCATACAAGCAAAAGAGGATGTGAAAGCATAGGTTTCTAATACAGTCCTTTGTAAAGTTTACTACAAGTCAGGTGTCTGTTGTTTTCATGCTTCCTATGTATGCAGAGTGTGTACCATGTTTAATAGCAGAGGTTTGGAAATCCTAGCAGCTGATTGGACAGTAAAGGATAATCAGGCTGCGGGGTTGACCAGTCACAGAGCAAACCCCGATTCCATTAGCATTTTATGTGAAGCGAGCAGTGCTCCAATTGGTGCGATATGTGATGTCATATCATACCCTGCAATGCTGGAACATATAATCTCAGGATATTAATGTCTGCAATAAGTTTGGGTTCTGTTCACATGCTGTATTCTTCGTCTGTCTGTCTCGATCTCCCAGCAGGGTATAATCCGCATTAGGTCTCCTTCACCGGCTGATGTCAGGGGAGTAGGAGTGGAGGCAGAGCCTGAACCAGCACCGAGAAACATTGCTGCTGGAAGTTACAGAAGGTGACTTTAACCCCTTCAGCACCACGAGAGGGGGAGGGGAGTGGGAAGGGGAGTGGGAAGGGGAAAGAAGCGCGCTATAGAAAGTTATAGTGCCAGGAAAAGAACTGTGTCTTTCTGGTACTATATCACCCATAAAGAGACACAACAATTTAACTTTAGGAGCAATATACAATGCTGCCAATAAATAATAAATGTGAGTGGATATGTTATGGTATATATGTGTTTATTTGTGTGATGATAATTTGCACTAGATGGAGCAATTATATATTTATTTACGAGTGTTTGATTGAGAGGAACCACGTTGAGAAGAACATAAAGCCTGACCAAGAAGTGGTACCACCTGTAAATGGGTCCAAAGCTCCCATACATGTGAGTATGGATAATAAACCCCGGTACACTGAGATTTACATGACAATATTACACTATATTTCTATCATGTTCTCTTTCCTTTACATTTACACCTGGAGAAAATATTTAAAGAGACACCCCGAACTCCTAAAGCACATTATCTTGCTGAAAAGCGTTATGTGTAAAGAGTATGTTTTCTTTATTTCATTTTGGAAAAAGTGCATATTTCAATAGACATTGACACTTTTATCAATTATACTTGTTACACCCCCCTGGCTGTCAATCAGACATAGGTCCTGTTACTTCCTGGTTTGGTTAGCTCAGTAGAGTTAAACTAAAGAGGCAGCAATTGCCCAGAGCACCTGCCTTGCAAAGACTTCACATTGAGCTGCATTGGGAAGTCTGTGATGGGACAGCCACAGAAAGTCTGGGCGGGGTTAGAATGGGAGGGCTTACAAAGGCTGCAGACAGGAGAACTACCGTTTTTGCAAGCTGTTTTTAGATATAACTATAAAAACTTTAGATATAAAAGTAAATGCATGCATGTTTTAATTTGAGTATTTACTAACCAGTGTTTGTTATTTATTTTGTCTTTGTGCAGTGGAGTGTCCCTTTAAAGAAAATACACTCTCAAGAGATTGGTGTTCTATATTGAGGTTTATTTCTGAATATATAAAAAGTGTTACACTTTTTTCTTTCATGCTGTTATGTGTACACCACTTGTTGTTTTGTTTAATTTTGGATTGGGTGAAGCATACAAGTGTGCAGCAGAAGATATATCATATACAGATTCCAATCGAAGGTCAGTGGCGTCTCTAGGATTCATTTTTAGGGGGGGCACATGGTGGGCCAGGGACAAAAGTAGGGGGGCACATTTAACCCCGCCCTCGCCGCAGTTTGACCACGCCCCTGCCGCATGTTAAGCCCCGCCCCCGACACAATGTTTTTTTTAATAATCCCTGGTGGAGGATTCATTATTTTCCACCAGGGATTATTAAAAAAACAAACATTTCCCTTGATATAGTGCCATTGTTGCCAACATTTGAGAAATTGGTACATTCAGCGCTCCCTGTACAGTGCTGCTCTCTGTATAATACATGGCTGTGTGTATAATATCCTGGGGCAGTCAGTGCTCCCCGTATAGTGTTGCTCTCTGTATAATACATGGCACATGGCTGTGTGTATAATATCCTGGGACAGTCAGTGCTCCCTGTATAGTGCTGCTCTCTGTATAATACAGGTCTGTTTGTGTATAATATCCTGGGACAGTCAGCGCTCCCTGTATAGTGCTGCTCTCTGTATAATACATGGCTGTGTGTATAATATCCTGGGACAGTCAGTGCTCCCTGTATAGTGTTGCTCTCTGTATAATACATGGCTGTGTGTATAATATCCTGGGACAGTCAGTGTTCCCTGTATAGTGTTGCTCTCTGTATAATACATGGCTGTGTGTATAATATCCTGGGACAGTCAGTGCTCCCTGTATAGTGCTGCTCTCTGTATAATACATGGCTGTGTGTATAATATCCTGGGACAGTCAGTGCTCCCTGTATAGTGCTGCTCTCTGTATAATACATGGCTGTGTGTATAATATCCCAGGACAGTCAGTGCTCCCTGTATAGTGCTGCTCTCTGTATAATACATGGCTGTGTGTATAATATCCCAGGACAGTCAGTGCTCCCTGTATAGTGCTGCTCTCTGTATAATACATGGCTGTGTGTATAATATCCCAGGACAGTCAGTGCTCCCTGTATAGTGCTGCTCTCTGTATAATACATGGCTGTGTGTATAATATCCTGGGACAGTCAGTGCTCCCTGTATAGTGTTGCTCTCTGTATAATACATGGCTGTGTGTATAATATCCTGGGACAGTCAGTGCTTCCTGTATAGTGTTGCTCTCTGTATAATACATGGCTGTGTGTATAATATCCTGGGACATTCAGCGCTCCCTGTACAGTGCTGCTCTCTGTATAATACATGGCTGTGTGTATAATATCCTGGGACAGTCAGTGCTCCCTGTATAGTGCTGCTCTCTGTATAATACATGGCTGTGTGTATAATATCCTGGGACAGTCAGTGCTCCCTGTATAGTGCTGCTCTCTGTAAATACATGGCTGTGTGTATAATATCCTGGGACAGTCAGTGCTCCCTGTATAGTGCTGCTCTCTGTATAATACATGGCTGTGTGTATAATATCCTGGGACAGTCAGTGCTCCCTGTATAGTGCTGCTCTCTGTATAATACATGGCTGTGTGTATAATATCCTGGGACAGTCAGTGCTCCCTGTATAGTGTTGCTCTCTGTATAATACATGGCTGTGTGTATAATATCCTGGGAGAGTCAGTGCTCCCTGTATAGTGCTGCTCTCTGTATAATACATGGCTGTGTGTATAATATCCTGGGACAGTCAGTGCTTCCTGTATAGTGCTGCCCTCTGTATAATACATGGTTGTGTGTATAATATCCTGGGACAGTCAGTGCTCCCTGTATAGTGCTGCTCTCTGTAAATACAGATCTGTTTGTGTATAATATCCCAGGACAGTCAGTGCTCCCTGTATAGTGCTGCTCTCTGTAAATACAGGTCTGTTTGTGTATAATATCCCAAGACAGAGAGCAGCACTATACAGGGAACACTGATTGTCCCAGGATATTATACACACACAGATCTGTATTATACAGATAACAGCACTATAGTATTATACAGATAGGTGAGCATATACCCCATGTCCCAATCTCTAGACTACAAGTACCTGTCAATAGCAGCTCCCAGACGCGTGTAACAGGGCTAAAGTGTGCGGCAGCTCACACAGATGATTCAGCGGTAAAGCGCAAACGCTGGCAAAGCCAAACTGGAAAGCAGCCCTGGAAAAAAAATGTATGGTGAGCACACAAGCTCACTGACATGCACAAATAGGCTCACTGACAGACAAAAAACTCTCTGACTCGCACACAGGCTTACTACAGACAAACTCACTTGTATAAACACAAGGCTCACTACAAAGAAGTTCAGGGACACACACATGCTCAATAAATAGAAGCTCACTGACAAACACAAGCAGTACCATCTTAACAGTGTTAAGGGCCCCCGGGCAAAGCAGTGCACTGGGGCTCTTCCTACACAACAACTCACAGGAATAAACATTTTAATTATTGATAGACTGCTGAGTACATACTCACAGTACACAAATACGAACACCGAGAAACTTCTGAATACACACACACGTTGCTGAATGCACACAGATGTTTCTGAATGCACACAGGCTGATTTTTACACTTACACACAGACTGCTGAATCCAACTCACACACAGCTGAGTCCATGCACACACACACACACACAGACATACAGACTGCTGAGTCCATACACACACAGACTGCTGAGTCCATTACACACAGACAGACACACAGACTGCTGAGTCCACACACACACACACACACACACAGAGTGCTGAGTCCATACACACACACACACACACACAGACATACAGACTGCTGAGTCCATACACACACAGACTGCTGAGTCCATACACACACAGACTGCTGAGTCCATACACACACAGACTGCTGAGTCCACACACACACAGACTGCTGAGTCCACACACACACAGACTGCTGAGTCAATACGCACACAGACTGCTGAGTCCATACGCACACAGACTGCTGAGTCCATACGCACACAGACTGCTGAGTCCATACGCACACAGACTGCTGAGTCCATACGCACACCAACTGCGTAGTCCATACACACACAGACTGCTGAGTCCATACACACACAGACTGCTGAGTCCATACACACACAGACTGCTGAGTCCATACACACACAGACTGCTGAGTCCATACACACACAGACTGCTGAGTCCATACACACACAGACTGCTGAGTCCATACACACACAGACTGCCGAGTCCATACACACACACAGACTGCCAAGTCCATACACACACAGACACAGACACAGACTGCTGAGTCCATACACACACAGACTGCTGAGCAGAGGCGGCTCTAGACTTTATGAGGCCTTATGCGTAACTCAAACATGAGGCCCCACTAACAAAAAAGTGTCACATATACACATTGATGCACAGTACCTGTGTATGTGCCTGAGAGTGTGTCTGACAGAGAGTATCCTTGTGTGTGAGAATGTATGTCTCTGTGAGCATGTTTGCGTTTTTGACGGAGACTGAAGTGTGTTGTGTGTATGGCAGGTGATGGTGTGAGGGGGGTGATGGTGAGAGGGAAAGGGGGGTGATGGTGGGAGGGAGAGCGGGGTGATGGTGAGAGTGAGTGGGGGTGATGTGAGAAGGAGGGGGGTGATGTGAGAAGGAAGGGGGGTTGATGTGAGAAGGAGGGGGGGTTGATGTGAGAAGGAGGGGGGGTTGATGTGAGAGTGAGGGGGGGTTGATGTGAGAGTGAGGGGGGGTGATGTGAGAGTGAGGGGGGTGATGTGAGAGTGAGGGGGTGATGTGAGAGTGAGGGGGGGTGATGTGAAAAGGAAGGGGTGATGTGAGAAGGAGGGGTGTGATGTGAGAAGGAGGGGTGTGATGTGTGAAGGAGGGGTGTGATGTGAGAAGGAGGAGTGTGATGTGAGAAGGAGGGGGTGATGTGAGAAGGAGGGGGGTGATGTGAGAAGGAGGGGGGTTGATGGTGAGGGTGGTGAGGCTGAGGGTGGTGAGGGGGGTGAGGCTGAGGGTGGTGAGGGGGGTGAGGCTGAGGGTGGTGAGGGGGGTGAGGCTGAGGGGGGGTGAGGCTGAGGGGGGTGAGGCTGAGGAGGGTGGGGGGTGATGCTGAGGATGGTGAGGAGGTGATGCGGGTGGTTGGGGTGGGTGATGCTGAGGATGGTGAGGTGGTGATGCTAAGGGTGGTGAGGTGGTGATGCTGAGGGTGGTGGGGTGGTGAGGCTGAGGGTGGTGAGGCTGAGGGTGCTGAGGCTTAGGGTGCTGAGGCTTAGGGTGCTGAGGCTTAGGGTGGTGGGGGGTGCTGAGGCTTAGGCTGAGGTTATTTGGGAGGGTGGGGAGGCTGAGGGTGGTGGGGAGGGTGGTGGGGAGGGTGGTGGGGAGGGTGGGGAGGCTGAGGTTATTGGGGAGGGTATTGGGGAGGCTGAGGGTGGTGGGGAGGGTGGGGAGGCTGAGGTTATTGGGGAGGGTGGGGAGGCTGAGGTTATTGGGGAGGGTATTGGGGAGGCTGAGGGTGGTGGGGAGGGTGGGGAGGCTGAGGTTATTGGGGAGGGTGGGGAGGCTGAGGGTGGTGTGGGGTGCTGAGGCTGAGGTTATTGGGGAGGGTGGGGAGGCTGCGGGTGGTGGGGGTGCTGAGGCTGAGGGTGGTGGGGAGGGTGGTGGGGCTGAGGGTATTGGGGAGGGAGGGGAGGCTGAGGGTGGTGGGGAGGGTGGTGGGGAGGCTGAGGTTATTGGGGAGGGTGGGGAGGCTGAGGGTGGTGGGGAGGGTGGTGGGGAGGGTGGGGAGGCTGAGGTTATTTGGGAGGGTGGGGAGGCTGAGGGTGGTGGGGAGGGTGGGGAGGCTGAGGTTATTGGGGAGGGTATTGGGGAGGCTGAGGGTGGTGGGGAGGGTGGGGAGGCTGAGGTTATTTGGGAGGGTGGGGAGGCTGAGGGTGGTGGGGAGGGTGGGGAGGCTGAGGTTATTGGGGAGGGTATTGGGGAGGCTGAGGGTGGTGGGGAGGGTGGGGAGGCTGAGGTTATTGGGGAGGGTATTGGGGAGGCTGAGGGTGGTGGGGAGGGTGGGGAGGCTGAGGTTATTGGGGAGGGTATTGGGGAGGCTGAGGGTGGTGGGGAGGGTGGGGAGGCTGAGGTTATTGGGGAGGGTATTGGGGAGGCTGAGGGTGGTGGGGAGGGTGGGGTGCTGAGGCTGGTGGGGAGGGTGGTGAGGCTGAGGGTGGTGGGGAGGGTGGTAGGGAGGCTGGGTCCAGACACACAGACACACAAACACTCACACTCACACTCACACTCACTAAGCCTACCTGTCACTGGAGGCTGTTGCTGGGGGTCAGGCAGCCATCTTGCATCCTTTCCAGCAGCAGCATGGGCTGCTGCTTAACGGCGGGGGCGGGGCTTGTGTGCGGGAGGCGGGGCTTGTTTGGGGGCGGGGCCTGTGCCGGGAAGCCTGTCAGTGCTCCCTCCAGCCCCAGACAGCCCCTGACCCAGCGCTCCAGCTGCTCTGCCCTGCATTCCCTGGGCTGTAACAGGCTGTCACAGCCCGAGGGAATGTAATTCAAACACATAGCCAGCAGGTTGCTGGCATTTGGGGGGGGCACAGCATAATGTGGGGGGGCACAGCATAATGTGGGGGGGGCCATGGCCCCTTCTGCCCCCCCCTAGTGACGCCACTGTCGAAGGTTTATATAGACCTATTGCATAAATGCCGATCAGAATCATTTTCTGATGTACAATACTCTGTTTAGTCGTTCTCCCCCATAGCCAATCAATAAGGTATTAATAATATATACATTGACAATTAATTGGAAGGAATTTATTCAGTATTGAATTGGATCAAACACTGACTAACAATATCAAAATATTCTGTAATCTGTTGATTATGTCTGAATGGAAATACAGATACTATTTAGTTAAATGGAAACTATGATCACCAGAACAACTACAGCTTAATGTATAGAATACAGCTTATAGTACAGTATACAGCTTATTGTATATTATATAGCTTAATGTATGCTATACAGCTACAGTCAAATTCGTATTGATTTGTGTGTTTTATATTTTTCCATTTGGGAGTTATAGTATATGAACACTCTGCATTCAACTCCCGAACGAGGAGCACCCTGGTACCCTATTTGAATGTTCTCACCTAGTAATTTAAGTGTGAAACCGCAAGGGAAGTATTAAGTGAATGCTTCCCCGGGGTGGCCGCCATTTCGTATAACCGAATGCACGTGGTCGACAAAAGAGTGGCGGACATTTTGTCTCCCAAACGTGGGCAGTGACACTTGGTCGTTGAGTGTCTGGAACTCTTTTCAGCTAGGTACTCGCACGAATCCCAGTAAAGATTAGACTGTAGCCCCTTCTACTTCCTAACCAAATATGCGAAAGACATTCGGGAGATGGGAACTACCAAACAGGTCGAGTATTCGTACCTTGAAATTAAGAATTCATTGTATGGTGTTGGCACAGGAAACCCCAAACAGTGACTGGCCGGGACACTTATTTCCCTGGAATTGTTTTGGGCTAGTGCCTCGTGGCCATTGGCATTCCAGCTTCACCGATACGAGTGATCTTTGGACATGATCTTTGCGGCTATCCGGGGATATAACTTTTGTGGGGTTACATAGTTACATAGCTGAAAAGAGAGTTGCGTCCATCGACTTCAGCCTTCCTCACATATGTTTTTGCTGTTGATCCAAAAGAAGGCATCAAGCAGCTATTACCCCACTAATTAGAAATTATATCCCTGTATGTTATGTTTTTGCAAGTATTTATCCAATTGCAGTTTAAACATCTGTATGGACTCTGATAAAACCACCTCTTCTGGCAGATAATTCCATATCCTTATTGCTCTTACTGTAAAAAACCCTTTTCTTTGCCTTAGATTAAATCTCCTTTCTTCAAGCCTAAATGTGTGACCTCGTGTCCTATGTATAGCCCTGTTTATGAATAGATTTCCAGATAATGGTTTGTACTGGCCCCGAATATATTTATATAATGTTATCATATCCCCTCTCAGGCGCCGTTTTTCCAAACTAAAGAGATTTAATTTTATTTTATCTTTCTTTCTAACTAAAATCCTCTATTCCTTTTATCAATTTTGTAGCTCGTCTCTGCACTTTTTCTGGTGCCATGATATCTTTCTTTAGAACAGGTGCCCAAAATTGCACAGCATATTCAAGGTGTGGTCTTACCAGCGATTTATAAAGAGGCAAAATTATATTTTCATCTCGAGAATTTATGCCCCTATTTATACATGACAAAACCTTACTGGCCTTAGCAACGGCAGATTGACATTGCATATTGCTGCCTAATTTGTTGTCTATAACAATTCCCAAATCTTTCTTGTGTGTGGTTATCCCTAATTCACAACCATTTAGGGTGTAAATTGCTTGTGCATTCTTAACCCCGAAGTGCATAACTTTGCATTTCTCTACATTAAATTTCATCTGGCATTTTAGTGCCCAGCCCCCCAATCTATCCAAATCCCTCTGCAGCAAAGCAATATCATGCTCACATTTTATTACTTTACAAAGTTTTGTGTCATCTGCAAACTCTAAAACATGGATTTCAATGCCTATTGCAAGATCATTTATACATATGTTAAATAGAAGCGGTCCGAAAACAGAACCCTGAGGGACACTACTTACCACTTTTGTCCAGCTTGAAAATGTACCATTAATGACAACTCATTGTACTTTAAAAACATTTGGGGGTTGGTTTTGCATTCTTTGACTATCAATTTCTCGTTCTCTACAGGGAGTGCAGAATTATTAGGCAAATGAGTATTTTGACCACATCATCCTCTTTATGCATGTTGTCTTACTCCAAGCTGTATAGGCTCGAAAGCCTACTACCAATTAAGCATATTAGGTGATGTGCATCTCTGTAATGAGAAGGGGTGTGGTCTAATGACATCAACACCCTATATCAGGTGTGCATAATTATTAGGCAACTTCCTTTCCTTTGGCAAAATGGGTCAAAAGAAGGACTTGACAGGCTCAGAAAAGTCAAAAAATAGTGAGATATCTTGCAGAGGGATGCAGCACTCTTAAAATTGCAAAGCTTCTGAAGCGTGATCATCGAACAATCAAGCGTTTCATTCAAAATAGTCAACAGGGTCGCAAGAAGCGTGTGGAGAAACCAAGGCGCAAAATAACTGCCCATGAACTGAGAAAAGTCAAGCGTGCAGCTGCCAAGATGCCACTTGCCACCAGTTTGGCCATATTTCTAGCAACATCACTGGAGTGCCCAAAAGCACAAGGTGTGCAATACTCAGAGACATGGCCAATGTAAGAAAGGCTGAAAGACGACCACCACTGAACAAGACACACAAGCTGAAACATCAAGACTGGGCCAAGAAATATCTCAAGACTGATTTTTCTAAGGTTTTATGGACTGATGAAATGAGAGTGAGTCTTGATGGGCCAGATGGATGGGCCTGTGGCTGGATTGGTAAAGGGCAGAGAGCTCCAGTCCGACTCAGACGCCAGCAAGGTGGAGGTGGAGTACTGGTTTGGGCTGGTATCATCAAAGATGAGCTTGTGGGGCCTTTTCAGGTTGAGGATGGAGTCAAGCTCAACTCCCAGTCCTACTGCCAGTTTCTGGAAGACACCTTCTTCAAGCAGTGGTACAGGAAGAAGTCTGCATCCTTCAAGAAAAACATGATTTTCATGCAGGACAATGCTCCATCACACGCGTCCAAGTACTCCACAGCGTGGCTGGCAAGAAAGGGTATAAAAGAAGAAAATCTAATGACATGGCCTCCTTGTTCACCTGATCTGAACCCCATTGAGAACCTGTGGTCCATCATCAAATGTGAGATTTACAAGGAGAGAAAACAGTACACCTCTCTGAACAGTGTCTGGGAGGCTGTGGTTGCTGCTGCACGCAATGTTGATGGTAAACAGATCAAAACACTGACAGAATCCATGGATGGCAGGCTTTTGAGTGTCCTTGCAAAGAAAGGTGGCTATATTGGTCACTGATTTGTTTTTGTTATGTTTTTGAATGTCAGAAATGTATATTTGTGAATGTTGAGATGTTATATTGGTTTCACTGGTAAAAATAAATAATTGAAATGGGTATATATTTGTTTTTTGTTAAGTTGCCTAATAATTATGCACAGTAATAGTCACCTGCACACACAGATATCCCCCTAAAATAGCTAAAACTAAAAACAAACTAAAAACTAATTCCAAAAATATTCAGCTTTGATATTAATGAGTTTTTTGGGTTCATTGAGAACATGGTTGTTGTTCAATAATAAAATTAATCCTCAAAAATACAACTTGCCTAATAATTCTGCACTCCCTGTAGTTTAGCCACTTTAATTGCATTTTTGCAATTATATTTATTACCCAACGGTACATACTGAGAAATGTACCTTTCTAATATTTGTTTGAAGAGCTTCCATTTATCCTCAGTGTTCTTTTCACTAAGGAGTTTATGCCAGTTGATATTTCGTAGAGCTGCCCTAATGTTATTGAAATTAGCTTTTTTTAAATTATACATTTTAGTATACCCCACGCGCTTTTACTTTTTTGAGTTTATTTAAAAAATTACCATATTGTGATCACTATTTCCCAAATGCTCCCCTACTTGAATGTTGGTCAAAAGATTACCATTGTTTGTTATAACGAGATCCAGACAAGCATGCTTTCTAGTTGGTGCTTGTACCAGTTGTGACTAGTGATGTCGCGAACGCGAAATTTTCGGTTCCCGAACTGCGAACGGGAACTTCCGCAAACGTTCGCGAACCGGCGAACCGGGCGAACCGGGCGAACCGCCATTGACTTCAATGGGCAGGCGAATTTTAAAACCCACAGGGACTCTTTCTGGCCACAAAAATGATGGAAAAGTTGTTTCAAGGGGACTAACACCTTGACTGTGGCATGCCGGAGGGGGATCCATGGCAAAACTCCCATGGAAAATTACACAGTTGATGCAGAGTCTGGTTTTAATCCATAAAGGGCATAAATCACCTAACATTCCTAAATCGCAATGAATATGGATTGACACCTGACATATGACATATTGACACCTTGACATATGGATTGACACCTGTCCTCAGAGACCCTGATGTACACGGACACAGAGCAGAATAGGGACTGTTCCCCTTACATAGGGTCACTTGGCAGGTATGGATTGACACCGGTCCTCAAAGCCCCTGATACACACTGACACAGAGCAGAATAGAGACTGTTCCCCATCCTCAGAGACCATGATACACACTGACACAGAGCAGAATAGAGACTGTTACCCGTCCTCAAAGCCCCTGATACACACTGACACAGAGCAGAATAGAGACTGTTCCCCGTCCTCAGAGACCATGATACACACTGACAAAGAGCAGAATAGAGACTGTTCCCCGTCCTCAAAGCACCTGATACACACTGACAAAGAGCAGAATAGAGACTGTTCCCCCTACATAGGGTCACTTGGCAGATATGGATTGACACCTGTCCTCAAAGCCCCTGATACACACTGACACAGAGCAGAATAGAGACTGTTCCCCGTCCTCAAAGCCCCTGATACACACTGACACAGAGCAGAATAGAGACTGTTCCCCGTCCTCAAAGCCCCTGATACACACTGACACAGAGCGGAATAGAGACTGTTCCCCCTACATAGCGTCACTTGGCAGATATGGATTGACACCTGTCCTCAAAGCCCCTGATACACAGAGCAGAATAGAGATTGTTCCCCGTCCTCAAAGCCCCTGATACACACTGACACAGAGCAGAATAGAGACTGTTCCCCGTCCTCAAAGCCCCTGATACACACTGACACAGAGCAGAATAGAGACTGTTCCCCGTCCTCAGAGACTATGATACACACTGTCAAAGAGCAGAATAGAGACTGTTCCCCGTCCTCAAAGCCCCTGATACACACTGACAAAGAGCGTAATAGAGACTGTTCCCCGTCCTCAGAGACCATGATACACACTGACAAAGAGCAGAATAGAGACTGTTCCCCATCCTCAAAGCCCCTGATACACACTGACACAGAGCAGAATAGAGACCGGGGTATAGTAGCGTGGACACCCAGCACAGGTCGTTCTCCTTCAGCCTTTTTATACGAGGGTCCCTCAACAGGCACGACAGCATGAAAGACCACATTTGCACAAGTTTGGATGCCGAGCTACTCATTTCCCGTTCCTCCTCCTCACACAGAGTAGAATAGAGACTGTTCCCTGTCCTCAGAGACCATGATACACACTGACAAAGAGCAGATTAGAGACTGTTCCCCGTCCTCAAAGCCCCTGATACACACTGACAAAGAGCAGAATAGAGACTGTTCCCCCTACATAGGGTCACTTGGCAGATATGGATTGACACCTGTCCTCAAAGCCCCTGATACACACTGACACAGAGCAGAATAGAGACTGTTCCCCGTCCTCAAAGCCCCTGATACACACTGACACAGAGCAGAATAGAGACTGTTCCCCGTCCTCAAAGCCCCTGATACACACTGACACAGAGCAGAATAGAGACTGTTCCCCCTACATAGCGTCACTTGGCAGGTATGGATTGACACCGGTCCTCAAAGCCCCTGATACACACTGACACAGAGCAGAGTAGAGACTGTTCCCCGTCCTCAAAGCCCCTGATACACACTGACAAAGAGTAGAATAGAGACTGTTCCCCCTACATAGGGTCACTTGGCAGATATAGATTGACACCTGTCCTCAAAGCCCCTGATACACACTGACACAGAGCAGAATAGAGACTGTTCCCCGTCCTCAAAGCCCCTGATACACACTGACACAGAGCAGAATAGAGACTGTTCCCCGTCCTCAAAGCCCCTGATACACACTGACACAGAGCAGAATAGAGACTGTTCCCCATCCTCAGAAACCATGATACACACTGAAAAAGAGCAGAATAGACACTGTTCCCCGTCCTCAAAGCACCTGATACACACTGACAAAGAGCGGAATAGAGACTGTTCCCCGTCCTCAGAGACTATGATACACACTGACAAAGAGCAGAATAGAGACTGTTCCCCGTCCTCAAAGCCCCTGATACACACTGACACAGAGCAAAATAGGGACTGTTCCCCCTACATAGGGTCACTTGGCAGATATGGATTGACACCTGTCCTCAGAGACCCTGATACACACTGACACAGAGCAGAATGGGGAATATTCACTAAATGCCAAACATTGTTATACAGGGGAATATTCAGTAAATAAGGATAAGGTGGGGGACCTACTGTCCTCCCCCCGACCCCCACCCCTGCGCGGTGGGTGGGGGGCATAAATCACAATGGGGGGGACCTACTGTCCTCCCCCCCGCCCCCACCCGAGAGCGGTGGGTGGGGGCCATAAAAATAATGAGGGGGGGGACCTACTGTATAATGTTGTATCGATCAGATAGTGTAAGGGTTACGCGGCGCCCGCTTCACAGTGACAGACCAAACTCCCCGTTTAACGCACCGCAAACAACCGCAAACAGTCCATTTGCACAAGGTTGGATACCAAGCTAGGCATGTCCCGTTCGTTGTCCTCACTGATGTCATTGAAGGACTCTTCCTCCACCCAGCCACATACAACACCAAGGGTCCCCGAAAGATGACAACAAGCCCCCTGGGACGCCTGCTGTGTTTGGTCTTCCATCTCCTCAAAGCCACCTTCCTCCTCTGACTCCTCTTCTTCAGACTCCTCTCTCTGCGTTGCCTCTCTCTGCGTTATTATAAGGTGTGTTAACTTAGTCGTACTATTCTTATCAGTTTAATACCTGTTGCGTCTCCTATCAGTGGACGTTTATATGGCAGCGATTTTAGGAACCGCACACCTGGGACCCGAGCAAGGTCACCTCGTTCAACAGGCTACAACATTTGTCCCTGGAAACCTAGCCTGGACATCATGCACAACTTGAATGGAAAACGGGACTAACAGGTCAACCCTGCTTACGGAGACTCTCAGGTCATTGATCGTGTCAAGAGGAGGGGAACAACTTCAAAAAAAGATTCCTGGCAAATTCTTAAAAAAAAAAAAAAGGAGAACCTGCTGCTGCCGAAAATTCCAATACCTGACTAGAACGCTACAGATCCCATTACCCAATGCGTACTTGCGACGTCTACAAAGGACTCTCACTAGCTTCGTGTGGGCACACAAAAAAATCAGGGTAGCCCTAGAGCAGGGAGGGCTAGGACTACCAGAGGTGAGAACCTACTATAGGGCAGCACTGATGACCACCGCCCTGCAGGCACACACAGCCCACAACACACCACAATGGGTGGAGATGGAATCAACGTGGGCTTGCCCCAAGGGCCTTAGGTACTTATTCTGGGTCCACATAGACATCTCCCTAAACTACCAGACACACCGGCCACTACCGCAATCCTGCTGAAAACCTGGGATACGATTAAAGAACAATTAGGTTATACAGATAAATGGGCGCTGGCCACACCACTATACTTCATACACATGATGAATCCCACATTTGACCATCGACTATGGACCGAGCGACGATGCACATTGGTTAGACACCTCTATAATCAAGGACAGCTGAGACAATTCCCCGACCTGCAACAGAGTTACGATTTGCCACAAAGAGCGAAATTCTCCTACCTACAACTAAAGGGAGCACTGACAAACTCCACTATCCTGACAACCCCGACCCACACGCGTTGTATAGAGAAAGCATGCAAATCTAGAACAATGCCCACGAAACCACTTTCACTCATGTATGCAATTCTAAATAATCCTACCCAACAGTCACCACCGCAGCTAGACAAATTCAGAGAGTCATGGCATAAGTATTTGAGTACAGTCTTCTCAGAAGAACAATGGAACCAAGCTTTCATAGCCCATAAAGGTAGATCCAGATGTGCATCCCACCTAGAGCTAATGCGCAAGATACAATATAGGTGGTACTTGGTACCGACTAGACTAGCGACCATATATCCCAACACCTCGAGACTTTGCTGGAGATGTTTAATAGAGTAGGGCACAATGCTCCACATCTGGTGGGCCTGCTCGGCCATCAGAGGATACTGGAAGGCAGTTGAGGGGGTGATACAAGGGGGACTGGTCACGAGAACCAACCTGAGACCAGAAAATGCCCTACTCTTCATCTCGATTGACCCATTCACAAAAGCACATGCCGACCTAACATATCATATTTTGATTGCTGCCAACTTATTAATAGCCAGAGGGTGGAAACAACAACAGCCACCGGAGAGATCTAGCCTTCTCCAACAGATCTTCCTAAACCTAGCATATGAAACAAAAACCTGCAAGCGGCTACACCCCCCACACCACATAGTGGAAACCAGGAACATATGGGAGGCATATCTGAGGAAGGAGGAGGAGGGGGTCGTGTTAGAACAATAACATATCACATATATATATATATATATATATATATACACAAAGGATGAATAGTACCACTCCTAAGACCTAACTGCTCTGACGCAGAGAGACAATGACTCCAAACACCATGGTACAACAGCCAACATTGAGGTATACCAAGCTGAGGTTAAACAATCTACAGGGCATAACGGAACAAACACCCACATTGTACATAGTTAAGTAGTTAGATAAGGGAATATACCCGGTGACCGCACACAGCGTGCTAACTAAGAAGGAGACAAAGGGAGATGAGGGGCTTCCGACGTCTATTTCCCCCGTTCTTCTTCCCCTACCGTAACCTGTCCCCAGGTTTCCCCCTTCCCATACCCCGGACCAAACCCATGTTTAGGAGAGAAAGACAACCCTGACATGGTACTAGACCGAAGGCACAAGGGCAGCGGAAAAACTCCCACGAGAATGAATAACCAGTTTGCTCTTGAATGTATAAGATGTGAATAAGATCGACAGTGGCGTCTCTAGGATTCATTTTTAGGGGGGGCACATGGTGGGCCAGGGACAAAAGTAGGGGGGCACATTCATCCCCGCCCTCGCCGATGTTTGACCCCGCCCCTGCCGCATATTAAGCCCCGCCCCCGACACAATGTGTTATTTTTTGTTTATATTATAATCCCTGGTGGAGGATTCATTAATTTCCACCAGGGATTATTAAAAAAACAAACACATTTCCTTTGATACAGTGCCATAGTTGCCAACATTTGAAAAAAAATTCCAAGGACATTTTGCAGCACAGCTATCAATTACTGTCTGTGTATAATATCCCTGGACAGTCAGTGCTCTCTGTATAATACAGGGCTGTGTGTATAATATCCTGGGACAGTCAGTGCTCTCTGTATAGTGCTGCTCTCTGTATAATACATGGCTGTGTGTATAATATCCTGGGACAGTCAGTGCTCCCTGTATAGTGCTGCTCTCTGTATAATACATGGCTGTGTGTATAATATCCTGGGACATTCAGCGCTCCCTGTATAGTGTTGCTCTCTGTATAATACATGGCTGTGTGTATAATATCCTGGGACAGTCAGTGCTCTCTGTATAATACAGGGCTGTGTGTATAATATCCTGGGACAGTCAGTGCTCTCTGTATAGTGCTGCTCTCTGTATAATACAGGGCTGTGTGTATAATATCCTGGGACAGTCAGTGCTCCCTGTATAGTGCTGCTCTCTGTAAATACATGGCTGTGTGTATAATATCCCTGGACAGTCAGTGCTCTCTGTATAATACATGGCTGTGTGTATAATATCCTGGGACAGTCAGTGCTCCCTGTATAGTGCTGCTCTCTGTATAATACATGGCTGTGTGTATAATATCCCAAGACAGTCAGTGCTCCATGTATAGTGCTGCTCTCTGTATAATACATGGCTGTGTGTATAATATCCTGGGACAGTCAGTGCTCCCTGTATAGTGCTGCTCTCTGTATAATACATGGCTGTGTGTATAATATCCTGGGACAGTCAGTGCTCCCTGTATAGTGCTGCTCTCTGTATAATACATGGCTGTGTGTATAATAAATTGGGACAGTCAGTGCTCCCTGTATAGTGCTGCTCTCTGTATAATACATGGCTGTGTGTATAATATCCTGGGACAGTCAGTGCTCCCTGTATAGTGCTGCTCTCTGTATAATACATGGCTGTGTGTATAATATCCCGGGACAGTCAGTGCTCCCTGTATAGTGCTGCTCTCTGTATAATACATGGCTGTGTGTATAATATCCTGGGACAGTCAGTGCTCCCTGTATAGTGCTGCTCTCTGTATAATACATGGCTGTGTGTATAATATCCCGGGACAGTCAGTGCTCCCTGTATAGTGCTGCTCTCTGTATAATACATGGCTGTGTGTATAATATCCTGGGACAGTCAGTGCTCCCTGTATAGTGCTGCTCTCTGTATAATACATGGCTGTGTGTATAATATCCCGGGACAGTCAGTGCTCCCTGTATAGTGCTGCTCTCTGTATAATACATGGCTGTGTGTATAATAAATTGGGACAGTCCGTGCTCCCTGTATAGTGCTGCTCTCTGTATAATACATGGCTGTGTGTATAATAAATTGGGACAGTCAGTGCTCCCTGTATAGTGCTGCTCTCTGTATAATACATGGCTGTGTGTATAATATCCCGGGACAGTCAGTGCTCCCTGTATAGTGCTGCTCTCTGTATAATACATGGCTGTGTGTATAATAAATTGGGACAGTCAGTGCTCCCTGTATAGTGCTGCTCTCTGTATAATACATGGCTGTGTGTATAATATCCTGGGACAGTCAGTGCTCCCTGTATAGTGCTGCTCTCTGTATAATACATGGCTGTGTGTATAATATCCTGGGACAGTCAGTGTTCCCTGTATAGTGCTGCTCTCTGTAAAATACATGGCTGTGTGTATAATATCCCAGGACAGTCAGTGCTCCCTGTATAGTGCTGCTCTCTGTATAATACAGGGTTGTGTGTATAATAAATTGGGACAGTCAGTGCTCCCTGTATAGTGCTGCTCTCTGTATAATACAGGGTTGTGTGTATAATAAATTGGGACAGTCAGTGCTCCCTGTATAGTGCTGCTCTATGTATAATACAGGGTTGTGTGTATAATACATTGGGACAGTCAGTGCTCCCTGTATAGTGTTGCTCTCTGTATAATACATGGCTGTGTGTATAATATCCTGGGACAGTCAGTGCTCCCTGTATAGTACTGCTCTCTGTATAATACATGGCTGTGTGTATAATATCCTGGGACAGTCAGTGCTCCCTGTACAGTGCTGCTCTCTGTATAATACATGGCTGTGTGTATAATATCCTGGGGCAGTCAGTGCTCCCTGTATAGTGTTGCTCTCTGTATAATACATGGCTGTGTGTATAATATCCTGGGACAGTCAGTGCTTCCTGTATAGTCTTGCTCTCTGTATAATACATGGCTGTTTGTATAATATCCTGGGACAGTCAGTGCTCCCTGTATAGTGCTGCTCTCTGTATAATACATGGCTGTGTGTATAATATCCTGGGACAGTCAGTGCTCCCTGTATAGTGTTGCTCTCTGTATAATACATGGCTGTGTGTATAATAAATTGGGACAGTCAGTGCTCCCTGTATAGTGCTGCCCTCTGTATAATACATGGCTGTGTGTATAATATCCTGGGACAGTCAGTGCTCCCTGTATAGTGTTGCTCTCTGTATAATACAGGTCTGTGTCTGTATAATATCCTGGGACAGTCAGTGCTCCCTGTATAGTGTTGCTCTCTGTATAATACATGGCTGTGTGTATAATATCCTGGGACAGTCAGTGCTCCCTGTATAGTGTTGCTCTCTGTATAATACATGGCTGTGTGTATAATATCCTGGGGCAGTCAGTGCTCCCTGTATAGTGTTGCTCTCTGTATAATACATGGCTGTGTGTATAATAAATTGGGACAGTCAGTGCTCCCTGTATAGTGCTGCCCTCTGTATAATACATGGCTGTGTGTATAATATCCTGGGACAGTCAGTGCTCCCTGTATAGTGTTGCTCTCTGTATAATACAGGTCTGTGTCTGTATAATATCCTGGGACAGTCAGTGCTCCCTGTATAGTGTTGCTCTCTGTATAATACATGGCTGTGTGTATAATATCCTGGGACAGTCAGTGCTCCCTGTATAGTGTTGCTCTCTGTATAATACATGGCTGTGTGTATAATATCCTGGGGCAGTCAGTGCTCCCTGTATAGTGCTGCTCTCTGTATAATACATGGCTGTGTGTATAATATCCTGGGACAGTCAGTGCTCCCTGTATAGTGCTGCTCTCTGTATAATACAGATCTGTTTGTGTATAATATCCCAAGACAGAGAGCACCACTATACAGGAACACTGACTATCCCGGGATATTATACACACACAGACCTGTATTATACAGAGAACAGCACTATAGTATTATACAGATAGCTGAGCAGATACCCCATGTCCCAATCTGTAGACTGCTAGTACCTGTCAACAGCAGCTCCCAGACGCGTGTAATAGGGCTAAAGTGTGCGGCAGCTCACACAGATGATTCAGCGGTAAGCGCACTCACTGGCAGAGCCAAACTGAGAATCCAAAGCAGCCCTGGAAAAAAATGTGTGCCATTTCAATAAGTCAATATGTATATATTGTACAGTAAGCACACAAGCTCACTGACATGCGCAAATAGGCTTACTGACAGACAAAACTCTCTGACTCACACACAAGCTTACTACAGACAAACTCACTTGTAAAAACACAAGGCTCACTACAAAGAAGTTTAGGGACACACACAAGCTCACTAAAGACAATCTCGCTGACACACACATGCTCACTAAATAGAAGCTCACTGACACACACAAGCAGTACCATCTTAACAGCGTTAAGGGCCCCCGGTCAAATCGGTGCACTGGGGCCCTTCCTACACACAACTCACAGGAATAAAATGTTTAATTATTGATAGACTGCTGAGTACATACACACACACACACACACACAGATTTCTGAATGCACACAGGCGTTGTTGAATGCACACAGGCTGATTTATACACGTACACACAGACTGCTGAGTCCATACACACACACACACACACACACACACACAGACAGACAGACATACAGACTGCTGAGTCCATACACACACACACACACACACAGACTGCTGAGTCCATACACACACACACACACACACAGACTGCTGAGTCCATACACACACACACAGACATACAGACTGCTGAGTCCATGCACACACACACACACACACACACAGACATACAGACTGCTGAGTCCATGCACACACACAGACACAGACTGCTGAGTCCATATACACACACAGACTGCTGAGTCCATACACACACAGACACACACACACATACTGCTGATTCCATACACACACACAGACTGCTGAGTCCATACACACACATAGACTGCTGAGTCCACACACACATACACACTGCTGAGTCCATACACACACACACACATGCACAGACTGCTGAGTCCATACACACACAGACTGCTGAGTTCATACACCCACAGACTGCTGAGTCCATACACACGCACAGACTGCTGAGTCCATACACCCACAGACACACAGACTGCTGAGTCCATACACCCACAGACACACAGACTGCTGAGTCCATAAACACACACACACACACACACACACATTGCTGAGTCCTTACACACATACAGACTGCTGAGTTCATACACACACACAGACTGCTGAGTCCATATACACACACACACAGACTGCTGAGTCCTTACACACACACAGACTGCTGAGTAGGGCTGCCATCAGAAATTTTAGGGCCCCTGACACAGATCAAGATCTGGGCCCCCGGGGCCAGCACCGAGTCCGCCCACAAGGATGAAGTGTGTGTGTATAGTGGATGTAGAATGCGTGTCATGGATGCAGTGTGTATAGTGGATGTAGAATGTGTGTAGTGGATGCGGTACTTGTGTCATGGATGCAGTGTGTATAGTGGATGCAGTATGTGTGTCATGGATGCAGTGTGTATAGTGGATGCAGTATGTGTGTCATGGATGCAGTGTGTATAGTGGATGCAGATTGTACATTTTGTGTAATGTATGTAATGTTTGTATGCATGCATTAGATGCAGAGTGTGTGTGTGTAGTGAATGTAGGTGTGTATAGTGAATGCAGAGTGTTTGTTTTTGTAGTGCATGTAGTGTGTATAGTGAATGTAGTGTGTATAGAGCATGTAGTGTGTTTGTAGTGAGTGCAAAGTGTGTTTAGTAAATGTAGTGTGTTTGTAGTGAGTGCAACATGTGTATAGTGAATGCAGTGTGTGTGTGTTTGTGTGTAGTGCAAAGTGTGGTTAATGAATGTAGTGTGTGTGTGTGTGTGTAGTACCGAGCGTGTTTAGTAAATGTAGTGTGTAGTGATTGAAATGTGTGTATAGTGAATGTAGTGTGTGTGTGTGTGTGTAGTGCAAAGTGTGTTTAGTGAATGTAGTGTGTGTGTAGTGCAAAGTGTGTTTAGTGAATGTAGTGTGTGTGTAGTGCAGACTGTGTTTAGTGAATGTAGTGTGAGTATGTGTAGTGCAGAGTGTGTTTAGTGAATGTAGTGTGTGTGTAGTGCAGAGTGTGTTTAGTGAACGTAGTGTGTGTGTGTGTAGTGCAGAGTGAGCTTGTAAGGATTCAGTGTGTGTGTAAAATAGGGGGAGGGGAGTATTTTTTTTTCTTGTGTGTATATTTCACCGTGCCAGGGAGGGGGAGATCGCATTCCCTGGTGGTCCGGTGGCATGGTGGAGGGAGACAGCCGCGGTACATTAAAGAGGGGGCCCAGCAGCACACACTGTCTCTCGCAAGACAGGCCTGCGTGCTGTGCGGAACGTTGCCATACTAACCCGTGGCAACGCTCTGGCGGGCGCAGGAAAGTTAGACAGAGAGCAGCTGGAAAGGAGGACAGAGTGTGCTGCAGGGCCCCCCTCTGCAATGTACAGGTAGCAGGGTGCCCTCTGTGCACATATATATAGCGAAAATCGCTATATATATATATGTGCACATAATGAATGTGGGGCTTGGGCCCCCCAGGACCGCCGGGCCCATGACAACCATTATGGTTGTCATGCCCTGATGGCGGCCCTGCTGCTGAGTCCATACACACACACACACACACACACACAAACACAGACTTCTGAGTCCATACACACACACACACACACACACACACAGACTGCTGAGTCCAAACACACAGACTGCTGAGCCCATACACACACACACACACACACACACACAGACTGCTGAGTCCATACACACACACACACACACACAGACTGCTGAGTCCATACACACACACACACACACACCTGCGCACATCAAGCCTACCTGTTGCTGGGGGTCAGCCATCTTCTGTCCTTTGCAGCAGCAGCAGCAGCATGGGCTTAACGGCAGGGGCGGGGCTTATTTTCGGGAGGTGGGGCTTCATTTGGGGGCGGGGCCTGTGCCAGGGAGCCTGTCAGTGCTCCCTCCGGCCACAGACAGCCCCCAGCACCGCTCCAGCTCCTCTCTCCTGCATTCCCTCGGGCTGTCACACACTGTTAAAGCCCGAGGGAATAGAATTTAAACCCATGGCCAGCAGGTTGCTGGCATTTGGGGGGGCCCAAGGGGGGGCACAGCATGATGTAGGGGGGGCCATGGCCCCCTCTGGCCCCCCCCTATCGACGCCACTGAAGATCGATGTACCTTAACCGCTTACCCTCCCTTTTTTCCTTTCTGTATCCCGAACAAGTTCTCTGATAAAATTTGTTATCTAAGAAGAAATAGAAATGCAAGAGCAGAATAGAGACTGTTCCCCGTCCTCAGAGACCATGATACACACTGACACAGAGCAGAATAGAGACTGTTCCCTCTGTCCTCAGAGACCATGATACACACTGACACAGAGCAGAATAGAGACTGTTCCCCGTCCTCAAAACCCCTGATACACACTGACACAGAGCAGAATAGAGACTGTTCCCCGTCCTCAGAGACCATGATACACACTGACACAGAGCAGAATAGAGACTGTTCCCCGTCCTCAAATCCCCTGATACACACTGACAAAGAGCAGAATAGAGACTGTTCCCCCTACATAGGGTCACTTGGCAGATATGGATTGACACCTGTCCTCAAAGCCCCTGATACACACTGCCAAAGAGCAGAATAGAGACTGTTTCCCATCCTCAAAGACCCTGATACACACTGACAAAGAGCAGAATTCACGTTGTTTCTATGATGTGCATAACATGTTCTTGTAAATGTTTGTTACATTTTTCCTGGAATTGTAATTTTTGAATCTGAATAAAGATAGTCAAATCCCCGATACACACTGACACAGAGCAGAATAGGGACTGTTCCCCCTACATAGGGTCACAGCGGCCAGAAAAATTGATGTTTGTTTCACAGGCAGAAAGTGCCCTAAAACATGGCGGCTTGAACCCTAGTTGGTGGCGGATAAGTCACGCAAGTCAACCGGCATTCAGAGCTAAAATACAGCAGCGTGTGGACCATTTTTAGCCCAAGGCAGCTCATCTCATCAGGCCTTTTTTAATCGAATGTATCGCCCAGTGTCAGTCCCTTCGGGATCCATCCCTCATTCATCTTAATAAAGTTAAGGGGTTAAAGGTAATCTAGACTTTTTTGACCTAGGCGACTTCTCTTCTCAGTGACAATACCTCCTGCTGCACTGAAGGTCCTTTCTGACAGGACACTTGAAGCGGGGCAGGCCAGAAGTTCTATCGCAAATTGGGATAGCTCAGGCCACAGGTCAAGCCTGCACACCCAGTAGTCAAGGGGTTCATCGCTCCTCAGAGTGTCGATATCTGCAGTTAAGGCGAGGTAGTCTGCTACCTGTCGGTCGAGTCGCTCTCTGAGGATGGATCCCGAAGGGCTGTGGCGATGCGTAGGACTTAAAAAGGTCCGCATGTCCTCTATCAACAACACGTCTGTAAAGCATCCTGTCCTTGCCGGCGTGGTCGTGGGAGGAGGAGGATGAGTTCCACCTCTCCCCCTGTTAGATTCCCGTTGTGCTGTGACATCACCCTTATACGCTGTGTAAAGCATACTTTTTAATTTATTTTGCAAATGCTGCATCCTTTCCGACTTGTTGTAATTCGGTAACATTTCCGACACTTTCTGCTTATACTGGGGGTCTAGTAGCGTGGACACCCAGTACAGGTCGTTCTCCTTCAGCCTTTTTATACGAGGGTCCCTCAACAGGAACGACAGCATGAAAGACCCCATTTGCACAAGGTTGGATGCCGAGCTACTCATTTCCCGTTCCTCCTCCTCACTGATGTCAATGAACATACCTTTTCTTCCACCCAGGCACGTACAACACCACGGGTACCAGATAGGTGACAACGAGCACCTTGGGATGCCTGTTGTGGTTGGTCTTCCTCCTCCTCCTCCTCAAAGCCACATTCCTCCTCTGACTCCTCTTCCTCACAATCCTCTTCCAGCGTTGCCGCAGGTCCAGCAAGCGATGCTGATAAGGCTGTTTCTGGTGGTGATGGTGACCACAACTCTTCCTCTTCCTCTTCACGCTCATCTACGGCCTGATCCAGCACTCTTCGCAGGGCACGCTCCAGGAAGAAAACAAATGGCATGATGTCGTTGATGGTGCCTTCGGTGCGACTGACTAGGTTTCTCACTGTGGCAAAACCGAACTCGCCACGTGTCCTTGGAGGGGGCTGATTGCCCGCCTCTTGCCTTTGGACTATGGACCAGACTTTATGGAAATGTGATACCCCAGATAGCCATACCATGGAGCCTATTCATATAATGAAAGACTATGGGAAAGACTTTAGCTCCATGGCAATTGTACTGTGTGAGTAGGATCTGCGCGCTATTCGGTAGTTTTGTGCGTGCAGATCCCAGCTATCTGGGGATAGGTGAAATGTCTGTGTGTTTTGTGTAAATGTGACTTTATGTATTTTAAAGTGTTTTATGTCGTTTTGCAACCATGTGGTTAATGGAGTCTGCCTTTAGTCCTGGGTAATTGGATTACTTCTCCAATTAACTCCAGGGCAGAAGGGAGGAAACCAGGGTGCATTGTGGGGATGTTTTTCTGCCAGCCAGAAAGGAACAAAAGATACTTTTAGTAACTTTTGAACCCCTGGTCTGATTCATGCCATTTTTTAATATGTTGTTCCCCTGAATGGATTGATTGTGGATATGTATTTTTATGTGAATGTGATGTATGGTTTTAAAGTTATGAAAGTTGTGTAAAAGTATATTTTACACTGTATGCATAATGGGATTATGTGTCACACTAAGGGGAGGGGATGTGTGGGAGGTAACATCTATGTCATTGGTTCTTTTATGCCTCCCCCTGGGTGTGGCCTGTATGTGTGAGTTGGAAATAAAAGCCAGGCTGGATGAGCCAGTCCAGAGTTCCTGTTTTACCCTCAAAGTGAAGTGTCGTCTCATTATTGGGGGAAGGATTTATTGTATGCTGTTCCAGTTGACTGCTAGGATTGAAAACCTATTCGTATGGTTCCTATTCAACTGTCTACAGCATTCAGAGGCTTGAGAGGATTCATATGCTTCTCTGATTCGGTGATTGTGGTGTCTGCCAGAGTGCTTGGAGTCCTCAGGAAGCGCTAGGAGCATCCATTAACGGAGGTACCAAGTCGGGGTGCCAGGTGATCCGTTACATTGGTGGCAAGCGGTGGGATGGCGTCCTAGTGTGAGGTAAAGCAGCTCAGAGACACTGTTTGGATTTACAAATTGAGGGCAACGCTAGCAGTCGTGCAGCGCCCCTGGGAGCAGACAAGTATGGAAGGTTCTGGCTCTGGAGATGATTGGCTGGCCGAGGTGAGGCAGCGAGTGGCCGAGTATGGGGATGATATACCCATGGAGACACGCCGGGTGATCTGGAACCAGGTCATGGCTGAGCGAAACACAAGGCTGGACCGAGAATTCCGGTTGGCAAAAGAGAGGAAGTATGCTCAGCAGCAGGAGCAGTACAGCAGCCGAGTAGAGGCTGCATCCGAGGAGGTTAGCCGTCTTTCCCTGAGGCGGCGGGAGGAACCCGAAGTGGGGGTCCTCATAGACTGGTCCTGTGAGGAACCACAACAGGCAGGTAGAGATGGGACCAAGGTCTCTCCACCGGGCCCTTACTCACAAATGTTGCGGGGCCTCACGGATTGGTCCTGGGAAGACCCACAGATGGCAGGTGGAGATGGGACTGCAGTCTCTCTACCGGCCCTACAGGGATGCTGGGCAGTCGGCCCAGATCCCCAGCGGCAGTGTGCGTTACAGGGAGCTGAAGGTGCCGTTCTTGCTCCCCAGCGGCAGTCTACGGTGCAGGGAGAGGAGCCTGTTATCCCCTCTCCCCAGCGGTTGAAGGTGTGTAAGGGAGAGGAGTTTGTTATTCCCTCTCCCCAGTGGCAGCACAGCTCACCAAGGGGAGACAGTAAGCCCCTCACCAGCGCAGATGGGACCGTGGTCTCTGCGCCCTGCCTACAGGGAGTACAGAGGGTCAGCCCTGCTCCCCAGCGGCTGAAAGTGTGTAAGGGAGAGGAGTTTGTTACCCCCTCTCCCCAGCGGCAGCTTAGCACACCAAGGGGAGACAGTAAGCCCCTCACCAGCGCAGATGGGACCGTGGTCTCTGCGCCCTGCCTACAGGGAGTACAGAGGGTCAGCCCTGCTCCCCAGCGGCTGAAAGTGTGTAAGGGAGAGGAGTTTGTTACCCCCTCTCCCCAGCGACAGCTTAGCACACCAAGGGGAGACAGTAAGCCCCACACCAGCGCAGATGGGACCGTGGTCTCTGCGCCCAAGTTACAGGGAGCTGAAGGGGCCGTCCTCCCTCCCCAGCGGCAGTGTGATTTGTTGGGAATTGGGAGCCCAGTCTCCATTCCCCAGCGGCAGAGTATCCAGCAGGGAATGGAGAGCCCAGCCCCCTTTCCCCCTCAGCAGGACTCTGTGCTGGGAGGAGAGACAGTCGGTCTCCCTCCGCAGAGATGGGAAGTATGTATGGGAGAGGAGATTGTTACCACCTCTCCCCAGCGGCGGATCATTAATGTACAGGGAATAGAGAGCCCAGTCTCCATTCCCCAGCGGCAGAGTGTTCTAATGGGAGAGGAGCTGGTTACCACCTCTCCCCAGCGGCAGCTTAATGTACCAGGGGGAGACTGTAAGCCCCACACCTGTGCAGATGGGACAGTGGTCTCTGCACTTCCAGCACAGGGGGTAGGGGCGGTCGGTCCTGCCCCCCCACGACAGGGCTGTTTAGCCAAAGGGGAGACAGTCTGTCTCCAGCAGCAGAGCTGTGTACCCAGAGGGGAGACGGTCGGTCTCCCCCTCCCACAACCAGGCTCCAATCAGGCTACTTCAGTGGTAGCGCTGGCACCAGGGCAGAGTACCGCTGGTCTCTGCCCACTCAGCAACCCACCAAGGCAGACTACCAGTCCCCCACACAGCCGTGGTGAGGCACCTGGACCTGGACAAAGTTCTCCTCTACCCAGGTGTAGTAACCAGTTATTGTGGGTGGGAGGTACTGCTGTTTGTGCTTCATGGGTGGGTTGCTGGACTAACCAGGGCACTGACCGGCAGGAGGTCAGATACCCTGTTAGTCTGGGGGGTAAAGGGGAGAAGTGTGGCGAAACCGAACTCGCCACGTGTCCTTGGAGGGGGCTGATTGCCCGCCTCTTGCCTTTGGACTATGGACCAGACTTTATGGAAATGTGATACCCCAGATAGCCATACCATGGAGCCTATTCATATAATGAAAGACTATGGGAAAGACTTTAGCTCCATGGCAATTGTACTGTGTGAGTAGGATCTGCGCGCTATTCGGTAGTTTTGTGCGTGCAGATCCCAGCTATCTGGGGATAGGTGAAATGTCTGTGTGTTTTGTGTAAATGTGACTTTATGTATTTTAAAGTGTTTTATGTCGTTTTGCAACCATGTGGTTAATGGAGTCTGCCTTTAGTCCTGGGTAATTGGATTACTTCTCCAATTAACTCCAGGGCAGAAGGGAGGAAACCAGGGTGCATTGTGGGGATGTTTTTCTGCCAGCCAGAAAGGAACAAAAGATACTTTTAGTAACTTTTGAACCCCTGGTCTGATTCATGCCATTTTTTAATATGTTGTTCCCCTGAATGGATTGATTGTGGATATGTATTTTTATGTGAATGTGATGTATGGTTTTAAAGTTATGAAAGTTGTGTAAAAGTATATTTTACACTGTATGCATAATGGGATTATGTGTCACACTAAGGGGAGGGGATGTGTGGGAGGTAACATCTATGTCATTGGTTCTTTTATGCCTCCCCCTGGGTGTGGCCTGTATGTGTGAGTTGGAAATAAAAGCCAGGCTGGATGAGCCAGTCCAGAGTTCCTGTTTTACCCTCAAAGTGAAGTGTCGTCTCATTATTGGGGGAAGGATTTATTGTATGCTGTTCCAGTTGACTGCTAGGATTGAAAACCTATTCGTATGGTTCCTATTCAACTGTCTACAGCATTCAGAGGCTTGAGAGGATTCATATGCTTCTCTGATTCGGTGATTGTGGTGTCTGCCAGAGTGCTTGGAGTCCTCAGGAAGCGCTAGGAGCATCCATTAACGGAGGTACCAAGTCGGGGTGCCAGGTGATCCGTTACACTCACCACCTCAAAAGGACGCAAGAGCCTACAGGCATTGCGCATGAGCGTCCAGCAACGTGGCAAAAAAATTCCCAGCTCCCCAGAGGCTGTCCTAGCACCCCGGTCATACAAATATTCATTAACAGCTTTTTCTTGTTGGAGCAGGCGGTCGAACATTAGGAGTGTTGAATTCCAACGTGTCGGGCTGTCGCAAATTAAGCGCCTCACTGGCATGTTGTTTCGCCGCTGGATATCGGCAAAGTGAGCCATGGCCATGTAGGAACACCTGAAATGGCCACACACCTTCCTGGCCTGCTTCAGGACATCCTGTAAGCCTGTGTACTCATGCACAAAGCGTTGTACGATCAGATTACACACATGTGCCATGCACGGCACATGTGTCAACTTGCCCAACTTCAATGCCGCTAACAAATTTTTTCCGTTGTCACAAACCACTTTGCTGATATCCAGTTGCTGCGGAGTCAGCCACTTTTCTACCTGTGCGTTCAGGGCGGACACGAGTGCTTGTCCGGTGTGACTCTCTGCTTTCAAGCAAGTCAAACCCAAGACGGCGTGACACTGCCGTATCCGGGATGTGGAATAGTACCTGGGGAGCTGGGGGGGTGCCGTTTATGTGGAGCAAGACGCAGCGGCACAAGAGGACTCAGCCGAGGAGGTTATGGAAGAGGATGGAGTAGGAGGAGTAGAGGAGGTGGCAGCAGGACTGCCTGCAAGTCGTGGCGGTGTCACCAACTCCTCTGCAGAGCCATGCATTCAATGCTTGGCAGCAGTCAGCAGGTTTACCCAATGCGCAGTGTAGGTGATATACCTGCCCTGACCATGCTTTGCAGACCAGGTATCAGTGGTCAGATGGACCCTTGCCCCAACACTGTGTGCAAATTTTTTAAATGCCTCAGACTCCGCCAGCTTGTATGGTAAAAGCTGGCGGGCTAATAGTTCGGACAAGCCAGCTATCAGACGCTGGGCAAAGGGGTGACTTTCTGACATTGGCTTCTTATGCTCAAACATGTCCTTGACAGACACATGACTGTGGGCAGAGGAGCGGGAACTGCTCAAGGCGGGAGACGGAGTGGCGGATGGTTGAGAGGGGGCAAGGAGGACAGTAGTGGTTGACGTGGCTGAAGATGCTGGACCAGGAGGAGGATGGCGGCTTAGAGTAGGCGTGCTGCTTGTACTCATGTGTTGATCCCATTGGCGTTTGTGATGTGAGATCATGTGCCTACGCAAAGCAGTTGTACCTAGGTGGGTGTTGGACTTCCCACGACTCAGTTTCTTTTGGCACAGGTTGCAAATGGCATCGCTGTTGTCAGAGGCAGACACACAAAAAAATTCCACACTGCTGAGCTCTGCAATGACGGCATTCTGGTGGTGGACACAGCATGCGTTGATTGGCGTGCTGTCGGGCTGACCCCGGGTGCCGATGCATGCTGTCTGACTGTGCCACTAGCTCCTTGCGACAACCTCCCCCTGCTTCCAACTCGTCTCCTCCTCCTCTCTGTCTCCCCATCTGAACTTTCGCCCTGTTCTTCTTCTTGCCGAGCGGGCACCCAAGTGACATCCATGGACGCATCATCATCATCAACCGCTTCACTTGTATCTGACAACTCAGCAAAGGAAGCAGCAGCGGTTACAACATCATCATCATCACACCGTACGTCCATTTGTGTAATGCTGCCTGCCTGAGACATATCCCTGTTATCTACATCCTCTGGCAATAATGGTTGCGCATCACTCATTTCTTCAAACGGATGTGTGAATAACTCCTCTGACATACCAAGTAAGCGGCTGTGGTGCTAGTTTTGGTGGTGGCAGCAGGCGGGTGAGTGGTATCTTGAGAGGTGCCTGAAGCTAAGCTGGAGGAGGATGGTGCGTCAAATTTCCGAGCGGAAGCTGTAGAAGATTGGGTGTCCTGTGTTAGCCAGTCAACTATGTCCTCAGAACTTTTCAAGTTCAGGGTACGTGGCCTCTGAAAACTGGGCATTATTCTAGGGCCAATGGGAATCACAGCACCACGACCACGATGTCCCCTGCGGTGTGGCCTGCCTCTGCCTGTCATTTTTTGGGGGATTAGTGGTACTATGCGTGCAAGCTACTGTGAGACCAGATATGAGTGGCAATGTGCAATGGCAGGGGTCTGCAGAGCACACGCTGAAGGCCTGACACACCCGCTTTAAGGACACTGACTGCTATTAGCTTACACTGGAAAACTTTTATTCTTTGTAAAAGCACGCTACAGAGACCCAGATATAGTGGCAACTGTCAAAGTCCACTGGCAGGGGTCTGCAGGGCACACGCTGAAGGAAGGCCTGAAACACCCGCTTTAAGGACACTGACTGCTATTAGCTTACACTGGAAAACTTTTTTGCTTTGTAAAAGCACGCTACAGAGACACCAGATATGAGTGGCAACTGTCAAAGTCCACTGGCAGGGGTCTGCAGGGCACACGCTGAAGGAAGGTCTGAAACACCCGCTTTAAGGACACTGACTGCTATTAGTTTACACTGGAAAACTTTTATTCTTTGTAAAAGCACGCTACAGAGACACCAGATATGAGTGGCAACTGTCAAAGTCCACTGGCAGGGGTCTGCAGGGCACACGCTGAAGGAAGGCCTGAAACACCCACTTTAAGGACACTGACTGCTATTAGCTTACACTGGAAAACATTTATTCTTTGTAAAAGCACGCTACAGAGACACCAGATATGAGTGGCAACTGTCAAAGTCCACTGGCAGGGGTCTGCAGTGCACACGCTGAAGGAAGGCCTGAAACACACGCTTTAAGGACACTGACTGCTATTAGCTTACACTGGAAAACTTTTTTGCTTTGTAAAAGCACGCTACAGAGACACCAGATATGAGTGGCAACTGTCAAAGTCCACTGGCAGGGGTCTGCAGGGCACACGCTGAAGGAAGGCCTGAAACACCCGCTTTAAGGACACTGACTGCTATTAGCTTACACTGGAAAACTTTTTTGCTTTGTAAAATCACGCTACAGAGACACCAGATATGAGTGGCAACTGTCCAAGTCCACTGGCAGGGGTCTGCAGGGCACACGCTGAAGGAAGGCCTGACACAACAGCTTGAAGGACACTGACTGCTATTAGTTTACACTGAAAAACTTTTTTCCATTGTAAAAGCACGCTATACAGACACCAGATATTGTGGTGGAATCTCGGTAAAAATAAATTTAGTAGGCCGAGATTACCACGTGGCATGTGTACGTGCATATACTGGTGTATCGGTCGGTTGGTTGCACGTGGCAAAGATACGATCAGTAGTGTACGGAGCATGTGCGAGAATACCGGATGTAGTATTCCCCTCCTCCATTGTGCTGGGCAAGCCATGCGGTCAAACAGGAAGTTAGTTCTTATTCGTTTGATTGGGTAAGAGAATGTGTGGGTGGAGCTACTTATGGGAGGAGTTACATGCTTATATAAGGAGCCTACACTATTGTCCGGGGCTCAGAACTTGTTGTATTTTGGTGACATTAGTCCCTCTGAGTCCCGATCGGTGAACCGAATAAAGAATCTCTTCCTTCCTGAAGAAACCTGTGTCCATCTCTCTGTGCTTGGCTTCTGTCAGTTTCTCCGGTATCATTTGGTGCATTGGCCGGGAAGCTCATCGTTCAACGGTAGCTGAGAAGCAGAGGCGTGAGACGGTCTATCTTTGCCCACGTTCTCTACGGCTGCACCCCTGAACTTCTGCGTGGACCTCCCTTCGTCTCGGCGCCACTGGTTTGTTGTCCAGGAGATCATCGGCCTCTACGTAGTAAGTGCTGGGGTGTCCCCGTCGATGAGTGTGAACTCAGGTTCAGGAACGAGGAGGTAAGACGACCGCTGTTTTAGATGGCGGACCCACTAGGGGTATTGGATACCGATTGTGCGGTAGGCCCATAAGGGGTTATTTGGAATCTGCCTTCTCCAGTGGAGGGAAGGAGCGAAGGCGCACCGCTTAATTAAACTCCCTTTAGTAAGCCCATTTAATTTTGGTTTGGAGTCAGACGGGGTTCTGGTGTAAATAGCCCTAGCCGGACACCGGTGTCTTGTCTAGACTAGCGTTCTAGGGTGTATATTTTGTTCGCTAGGTCGGAGGGACCGGGAGACTAAGCGGCGTCTGTGTAAATTCGGTCCGCTAGATCTCAACCTATCTTGGCTAAGTGGGAAGGCGTGTAAATTTGGAACCCACTAGATTTTTGATAGAGTAAATAGACTAAAAGGGTGCTGTTGTAAATTCCGCCCTCTAGTTCGCTATATGTGGTGCTTGGGCAGTGTGGCTAACCAAAACGTATGTAGATAGTTTTAGGTAGTCCATCAAGGTACTGGCCAATAGATTAGTTGGGAATTGTATATGTGTTAAAGATTGTTGTAGTAGCGTGTATATCTTGCTAGATAGCGTGAGCTCTGCCGTCTAGCGAGAGTGTGAATAGTGTGTAATTGTATTATAGCGCACGGTACCATAACCATGTATAATTACTGACACTGTAAATAAGTACTAATAATTGTCGTCTATGTTGCATGTTTTAACACCATAACCACTACTAATTGTACTGTGACTTTAAATTGTACTTTAACCTATGCTAACCGTACTGTAACTACTGTTTGTAAAGACGATGTTACTGGGGTATGTTATAGACGGGTATTTCAAATATAGGGAATTATAGCGTGGGTGACCGTATAGTTTCGCCAAAGGGCACAGTATTAGTTAATTAGTGACTGGTGTAACAGCTGTGTGTGTATGGGAATTCCCTGAGTGTTTTGTTGTGTGCGTTTCACTTAGTAACTGTACCACGTGGTGCTGTTGCCGAGGGAACGGGTGTGACCGTTGGTAGAGTGTTTGTATAGTTTCTGTTGGAAACAACGCTCCATTGTTAAGTATGGGCGCGTCAGATTCGATGATTTTGGATCCCTTAGGATGTATGCTAAAGAATTTTAAAAAGGGATATAAAGCATGAGATTTTGGGGTAAAGATGTCTCCAGCACGCCTGATTACTTTGTGTAGTAGGGAATGGCCTACTTTGGTTGCTGCATGGCCACCACGTGGCAGTTTGGATCCTAATCTGGTACAGCGTGTACACGTGGCTGTATCAGGTAGGCCTGAACTTTACGGCCAGTTTCCCTATATTGATTGTTGGAGGCAGGCCGTAAAAGACTCGCCAAAATGGATCCGAGTATGCCACGAGGAACAATGTCGCCTCATGGTGGCCAGGACTCGCTTGTCCACTAAGGCCGTAATTACGCCCATTTTGGACACGCCCCCTGAGTCTGAGATCCCTATGCCGCCCCCTTACTCCTCCTCCACCGGAAGAGGAAGAGGAGGTGCTGCTGGAAACGCTCCTCCCCTTGCCCCGTTGTCCCCACCTACTTCCTCCTCTAGCTCAGAGCCCAGCCCCTTTGTTTCAAACCCTCCCCTTCCGATACCTGCTTCCGTTAACTCCACATACCCAGATTTGGCGCCATATCTAGCTTCCGGTCAGGCTCCCCCTAGCCCGGCCCGGAATATTCTACTCACCAACCTTCCCCATAGTAAAGCTTCCCCATCCCCTTGTCTTACTACCCCTCGACCGGAACCCCTAACTGACGCATCTCTACGAAGCCCCATATTAACCCGACAACTGACCGGTACTCTCCAACCCCGACATTATCAAATGCCACTTCGATTGACTCCTGGCCCGACACACATTAACGATGACGGCCAGATACAATATGTTGATCCAGTCTACGTCTATGTCCCTTTCACGACCACCGATATCTTTAATTGGAAGACCCATAACTCCTCTTACACCGAAAAGCCTCAAGCCATGACGGATCTGTTTACTTCAATAGTCCAGACACACAATCCCACTTGGGCTGATTGCCAGAAATTATTAATGACATTGTTTAATAACGAGGAAAGGACTAGGATAAATCAAGCGGCAATTAAAGCGCTGGAAGAAGAGGCCCGTACACAAAATCAGGCTAACCCAGCAGCATGGGCCACAGCCCATTATCCAAATGCCGATCCAAATTGGAATGTCAATGGCGCAGATTTGGTTCATCTATAAGCTTATAGAGATGCTATTATTGCTGGCATGAAAGCTGGAGGAAAGAAGGCGATTAACATGTCTAAGACGGCTGAGGTATTGCAGAAATGTGATGAATCACCCAGTGTCTTTTATGACCGATTATTGGAGGCATACCGCTTGTATACCCCCTTTAATCCGGAGGCCCCTGAGAATCCCCGGATGGTTAACTCTGCCTTTGTCAGCCAAGCCTACGGAGATATAAAGCGCAAGCTACAAAAGTTAGAAGGGTTCATAGGGGATGTCCATAACCCAACTAATGGAGGTAGCGAATAAAGTGTATATGGACAGGGAAACAGAAACGAAGAAAGAGGAAGAGCGCAAGATGTGTAGAAAGGCAGATATGCTAGCGGTAGCGATCGCAGGCGTAGATAGAAGGAACAGATAAAGGCGAGAGTAAGTGGAATGGGGAACCCCTGAGTAGGAATCAGTGCGCATACTGTAGAGAAGAAGGGCATTGGAGAAGTGAGTGTCCGCGAAGGGAACAGTATGAGAGAGACAGACCTAGGGCAGGATATGGTAATTATAGAGGCAGAGCGAGAGGTAGAGGAGGTCCTGGAGGGAATAATGGTAGCAATAGAGGAAGTGTTAGAGAAGACAGGTATTATCCAGCAGCGCAGAGATCCCGCGATAGAGAAGATAGGGACTTTGTAGGATTGGCTGACACGGTCATGGAGGACTATTGATACCGACCGGGCTCCATCCCCCTTGACCGAGCGGAGCCTATGGTCAACGTATCAAGAGGGGGAAAAAGGAGTGCGTTCATGATCGATACTGGTGCTGAACATTCGGTGTTGAATGACCTAGTTGCTCCTCCATCTGGAAGAACCATCACCGTAATAGGAGCAACTGGAAGGAGTGCTGCTAAACCGGTTCTTAAAAGTCGACTCTGTACATTGGGAGGCCACGTAGTGAAACATCAATTCCTTTATATGCCTGAATGTCCAGTCCAACTGCTAGGACGTGATTTGTTGTCAAAACTACAAGCGCAGTTCAAAGTTCAATGGACCTTCAGGTATAATGACAATATCTGTACCAAAGGAAGAAGAGTGGCGACTTTATACAGCGTTACATAGTTACATAGTTACATAGTTAGATAGCTGAAAAGAGACTTGCGTCCATCAAGTTCAGCCTTCCTCACACCTGTTTTTTGCTGTTGATCCAAAAGGCAAAAAAAAACAAAAAACAAAAAAAAAAAAACAGTTTGAAGCACAATTTTGCAACAAGCTAGGACAAAAAATTCCTTCTTGACCCCAGAATGACAGTCAGATTTATCCTTGAATCAAGCAGTTATTACCCTACATTGAAAGATTATATCCTTGAATATTCTGTCTTTGCAAGTATGCATCTAGTAGCTGTTTGAACATCTGTATGGACTCTGATAAAACCACTTCTTCAGGCGGAGAATTCCACATCCTGATTGTTCTTACAGTAAAAAAACCTTTCCTTTGCCTTAGACGAAATCTTCTTTCTTCCAGTCTAAACGCATGGCCTCGTGTCCTATGTAAAGTCCGGTTTGTGAATAGATTTCCACACAATGGTTTGTATTGGCCCCGAATATATTTGTATAATGTTATCATATCCCCTCTCAGGCGACGTTTTTCTAAACTAAATAGGTTTAAATTTGTTAACCTGGAGTTGACCAGCCAAAACCCTAAGAGTGATGAATCCTTGTTTAATATACCAGGATTGTGGGCAGAGAACAACCCACCAGGACTTGCTCGCAATATCCCACCAATACGAATCGAACTGAAACTTGGTGTCTATCCAGTGAGCTTAAGGCACAAAAGGCCAAGAAGAGTATACAATCATATTTGGATAAGTTCATAAGGTATGGTATCCTAAAATTCTGTACTTCCCCCTGGAACACCCCATTGCTGCCTGTTCAAAAGCCCGGTACAGATGAGTATCGCCCTGTGCAGGACTTGAGAGCAGTCAATGATGCGGTCGTAAGTATACACCCAGTTGTGCCCAATCCATATAACCTGCTTGCTTTAATTCCGGGCGGGGCTACCTATTTCACTGTCTTAGATCTCAAAGATGCCTTCTTTTGCCTTCGAATTGCTGCGGAAAGCCAGTGTATCTTCGCATTCCAATGGGAAAATGCTGTAACGGGCTCGAAACGCCAGATGACTTGGACAAGACTGCCCCAAGGGTTTAAAAATTCACCCACCCTATTTGGATCAGCTTTAAGTCAAGACTTACTGGATTTCAAGTCCATCCCAGGAGAGTGTGTACTATTGCAATATGTAGATGATTTGTTGATAGCGGCAGTTACTAGAGAAATATGTCAGCAAGCAACACATGATGTACTACACATTCTCTGGAAGGCAGGACACAAGGTGTCCAGGAAGAAAGCTCAGTTGTGTCAGCCAACTGTCAAGTATCTGGGATTCCATATCTCTGAATGTCAAAGAATAATGGGGCCAGAGAGAAAAGAAGCTGTATGCCAAATACCAATACCCAAAAATAGAAGACAAGTGCGGGAATTCTTGGGGGCAGCAGGCTTCTGTAGGATATGGATTCCCAGTTATGCGATATTGGCGAAACCTCTTTATGCAGCTATAAAAGGTACAGAACACGATCCCTTCCTGTGGACACCTGAACAGCAAAAGGCATTTGAAGATGTGAAGAAGGCTTTGATGAGTGCCCCAGCATTAGGTCTACCTGATCATACACGTCCATTCTACTTATATGTACACGAGCAAAGAAGAATAGCTGTGGGAGTATTGACACAGTACTCGGGATCATGGCAAAGACCTGTTGCATATATGTCAAAACAACTGAATGCAGTGGCCAGTGGTCTTCCACCTTGTCTAAAAGCCGTAGCTGCCGCCGCCCTGCTGGTAGCTGATGCCGATAAACTCACTCTGGGTCAAGAACTCTATGTGCGAGTCCCGCACGCAGTACAGACGTTGCTAGACTATAAAGGCAATCATTGGTTTAGTAACAGCCGCATGACTAAGTATCAAGCTATGTTGTGTGAAAACCCAAGAGTGCATCTAGAGACTGTTAACACCTTAAATCCAGCTACCTTTTGCCACAACCTACTGAAAGTCAACATGATTGCCTGGAGGTGATGGATGAAGTATTTTCAAGTAGACCAGATCTTCGTGACTTTCCCATCCAGAACCCTGATGTCCAGTACTATACGGACGGCAGTAGTTATGTGAAAGAAGGGATTCGCTATGCAGGATATGCAGTAACGACCATAGACAAGGTGATAGAAGCTCGGCCATTGTCAAAAGGAACATCGGCACAGAAGGCAGAACTAATTGCACTAACACGAGCGTTTTTAACCACTCATGCCCACGGAGCTTTGTATAAAGAAAGAGGACTATTGAATTGAGAGGGTAAAGAAATTAAGTACGCAGCTGAAATATTACAAATACTGGAAGCCGTGTGGGAACCGAAAGAAGTTGGTATTATACATTGTCGGGCGCATCTGAAAGGAGATGGTGATGTAACCAAAGGAAATCGGATGGCAGATAATGCAGCTAAGTGTGCCGCTGAATCAGGAAGACAGGAATATGTGGAACATATAGCTGCACTTATACCGACTCCACTGTCTCAATGGACTCCAGTTTATACAGCTCAAGAAGATGAGTGGTTAAAGACTGAAGCTGGGAAGTACCTGGAGAACAAATGGTATCAGTTAGAAGATGGAAGAATAGTTATTCCAGCATCACTAGCTGTAGAAATTGTCCAGAACTATCACAACGTGACACATTCTGGAAGAGATAGCATGGAAGAATCTCTCAGAAAACATTTCTACATACCAAGATTGTCCAACTTGACTCAAGCCATTGTACGAAGATAGAAACATAGAAACATAGAAACATAGAATGTGACGGCAGATAAGAACCATTCGGCCCATCTAGTCTGCCCAGTTTTCTAAATACTTTCATTAGTCCCTGGCCTTATCTTATAGTTAGGATAGCCTTATGCCTATCCCACGCATGCTTAAACTCCTTTACTGTGTTAACCTCTACCACTTCAGCTGGAAGGCTATTCCATGCATCCACTACCCTCTCAGTAAAGTAATACTTCCTGATATTATTTTTAAACCTTTGTCCCTCTAATTTAAGACTATGTCCTCTTGTTGTGGTAGTTTTTCTTCTTTTAAATATAGTCTCCTCCTTTACTGTGTTGATTCCCTTTATGTATTTAAATGTTTCTATCATATCCCCCCTGTCTCGTCTTTCCTCCATGCTATACATGTTAAGATCCTTTAACCTTTCTTGGTAAGTTTTATCCTGCAATCCATGAACCAGTTTAGTAGCCCTTCTTTGAACTCTCTCTAAGGTATCAATATCCTTCTGAAGATAGGGTCTCCAGTACTGTGTACAGTACTCCAAGTGAGGTCTCACCAGTGTTCTGTACAATGGCATGAGCACTTCCCTCTTTCTACTGCTAATACCTCTCCCTATACAACCAAGCATTCTGCTAGCATTTCCTGCTGCTCTATTACATTGTCTGCCTACCTTTAAGTCATCAGAAATAATCACCCCTAAATCCCTTTCCTCAGATGTTGAGGTTAGGACTCTATCAAATATTCTGTACTCTGCCCTTGGGTTTTTACGTCCAAGATGCATTATCTTGCACTTATCCACATTAAATGTCAGTTGCCACAACTCTGACCATTTTTCTAGTCTACCTAAATCATTTTCCATTTGGCTTATCCCTCCTGGAACATCAACCCTGTTACATATCTTAGTATCATCCGCAAAAAGACACACCTTACCATCAAGACCTTCTGCAATATCACTAATAAAAATATTAAAGAGAATGGGTCCAAGTACAGATCCCTGAGGTACCCCACTGGTGACAAGCCCAAGCTTTGAATATACTCCATTGACTACAACCCTCTGTTTCCTGTCACTCAGCCACTGCCTTACCCATTCAACAATATTGGAATCCAAACTCAAAGATTGTAGTTTGTTGATAAGCCTTCTATGTGCAACAGTGTCAAAAGCCTTACTGAAATCGAGGTAAGCAATGTCTACTGCACCACCCTGATCTATAATTTTAGTTACCCAATCAAAAAAATCAATAAGATTAGTTTGGCATGATCTCCCTGAAGTAAACCCATGTTGTCTCTGATCTTGAAATCCGTGTGTTTTTAGATGTTCAACAATCCTATCCTTTAACATGGTTTCCATCACTTTCCCCACTACTGAAGTTAGGCTTACTGGCCTATAGTTGCCCGACTCCTCCCTATTACCTTTCTTGTGAATGGGCACAACATTCGCTAACTTCCAATCTTCTGGGACTACTCCTGTTATCAATGATTGGTTAAATAAATCTGTTAATGGTTTTGCTAGTACACCACTAAGCTCTTTTAATAGCTTTGGGTGTATTCCATCAGGTCCCATTGACTTATTTGTCTTTACTTTTGACAGTTGAAATAGAACCTCTTCCTCTGTAAACTCACGTGTAATAAATGACTCATTTATCCTTTTTCTTAACTGAGGTCCCTTTCCTTCATTTTCATCTGTAAATACCGAACAAAAATATTCATTGAGGCAGTCAGCTAGACCTTTATCCTCATCTACATACCTTCCTTCTTTTGTTTTTAATCTAACTAATCCTTGTTTTACTTTTCTTTTCTCATTTATGTATCTAAAAAAGGTTTTGTCCCCCTTTTTTACTGACTGTGCTATTTTCTCTTCTGTGTGTGATTTGGAAGCTCTCATAACTTGCTTAGCCTCTTTCTGCCTAATCTTATAGGTCATTCTGTCTTCCTCACTCTGGGTTTTTTTATAATTACTAAATGCTAACTTTTTGTTTTTTACTATCTTGGCTACATCTGTGGAGTACCACAGTGGTTTCTTGAATTTTTTGCTTTTACTGACAAGCCTAATGCAATTTTCTGTTGCCTTCAGTAGTGCAACTTTTAAATAATCCCATTTCTTTTGGACTCCATTTAAATTGCTCCAGTCTGATAATGACTCCTTTACACATATTCTAATTTTGGAAAAGTCTGTTTTTCTAAAGTCTAAAACTTTTGTTTTTGTGTGGTGTGACTCAGTCACTGTTCTTATATTAAACCACACTGACTGATGATCACTGGATCCTAAACTTTCACCTACAGTAATATCTGATACCAAATCTCCATTTGTTAACACTAAATCTAGTATGGCCTCTTTACGAGTTGGCTCCTCAACGACTTGTTTTAGAGACAATCCCAGTAGGGAGTTTAGAATATGTGTGCTCCTGGCACAAGTAGCTATTTTTGTTTTCCAATTTATATCAGGAAGATTAAAGTCACCCATGATGATAACTTCCCCCTTCATTGTCATTTTAGCTATTTCTTCAACTAGTAGATTATCTAACTCTTCAATTTGTCCTGGGGGCCTATAAATCACACCTACACGAGTTACTGTGTGATTACCAAATTCTAACGTAACCCAAACTGACTCTATGTTCGCCTCACTAACCTTTATTAGACTAGATTTTATGCTATTCTTTACATACAGGGCCACCCCTCCCCCTTTCTTGCCTTCCCTGTCTTTTCTATATAAAGAGTACCCTGGTATTGCTATGTCCCAGTCATTTTTCTCATTATACCATGTCTCAGTAACAGCGACTAAATCTACACTATCAGTTGCCATTATTGCCACAAGTTCATGGATCTTATTCCCTAAACTGCGAGCAGATGTGTAATATGTGCTAAGAACAATGCAAGGCAAGGACCAGTGAAACCACCGGGAGTCCAGTATATGGGGGGACTCCCTATGTCCGATCTTCAAATAGACTATACAGTAATGCCTAAATCCGGTGGACATCGCTACCTACTAGTAGTTGTGTGTACCTATTCAGGCTGGGTAGAAGCATGTCCTACTCGTACAGAGAAAGCAGGAGAAGTTGTACGATTCCTGTTACGAGAAATAATACCCCGATATGGACTACCATGCTCTATAGGATCGGATAATGGTCCAGCCTTTGTTCATCAGTGCCTACAACAACTGACTCATATGCTTGGTATTAAGTGGAAGCTTCATACGGCATATAGACCTCAGAGCTCTGGTAAAGTAGAAAGAATGAATAGAACTATTAAGAACCAGTTGGCAAAGATGTGTCAAGAGACTCAGCTTAAGTGGAATGTTCTTTTGCCTATAGCTCTGTTACGTATTCGTAGTACACCTACCAGAAGGATGGGTCTCTCACCTTTTGAAATCATGTATGGGCGTCCACCTCCCGTACTTGGTAACTTAAGGGGGGATTTGAATCAGTTGGGAGAAGGAATTACCCGGCAGCAGGTTGTAGAGTTGGGTAAAACTATGGAGGAGGTACAGAAATGGGTACAAGATAGATTACCTGTGAATATTTATCCCCCTGTTCATAGCTATCATCCAGGAGATCAAGTGTGGATTAAAGAGTGGAACAGTATACCATTAGGGCCTAAGTGGAGGGGTCCTTATGTTGTTCTTTTGTCTACCCCTACAGCAATAAAGGTGGCTGAAGTGACTCTGTGGATTCATCACTCCAGGGTTAAACCAGCAGCAGTAGATTCTTGGCAAGCTACACCAGATCCAGAGAATCCCTGCAAGATCCGGTTAAAGCGCACGACTCAGTCGGAGTGACGAGGAGATATTGGGATTACAAGTTTGTTTAAAGAGATCAGTAAGTGAGTGTTTTGACGGCCATAATAAAGCCTCACCACTTACCCACGTGTCATAGCCAGGGTGTCTCGAAGGGACCTCTGTGAAGGGTAGAGCAGAACCCCATTCATTGCAGCCCTTACATCCTGGAAGCTGAGGTGCCATCGCACGGACGAAGACTGAGGATGAAGACGTCGAAAGAAGTGTTTTTGATAATGTGTATTTTTTGTGTTTTTAAATATTCAGGAAGGTAGAGGTACCGACACACCTAGCTGTGAGGTTTGCATTAAGACTACTATAACAGGTAATCATATTTCCCAGACCCTAATTTGGCATTCACAGTATGAGTGTAAAGGATATGTTTCTAGGTGTAGATACTTAGGAATAGAATATAGTGTATGCCATTTAGGAGTAGGAGAACCTAAGTGCTTCAATCCAGAGTATCAACCCCGTACAATTTGGTTGACCCTCCGGAATGGAGATCCACAGGGGACCCTAATAAATAAAACAGTATTAGAAACCGTACATTCTTCGGGTGTTCTGCTATTTGATGCATGTAAAGCGATATCAAGTGGTAGAAAGCCGTGGAATGTATGTGGGGATCTTAAATGGGAGAGAACGTATGGGTCTAACGATAAGTATATTTGTCCCAGTAGTAAAAATAAGTACGTAAGTCCAAAATGCCCAGATAGGGATTATAATTATTGCCCATATTGGTCTTGTGTGGGGTGGGCAACTTGGGGACAGACAATAGATAAGGATATGATTGTTACTAAGTTGCCTACCAAACCGTATTGTAAGTCTATGGAGTGTAACCCAGTCCATATACTTATTAATAATCCTGAACAATTTTTAGATAGGTTTGGTAACTTATTTGGGTTCCAGATATATGGGACGGGTTTAGATCCTGGGACAATATTATTTATAGGGATAGAGACCGATACCGTAGCATCCCAAACTCATCAGGTTTTCCATTCTTTTTATGAAGAGATGAGTGTAGAAAATAAGATCCCCCATAATGCTAAAAACCTGTTTATAGATTTAGCTGAAAGTATTGCTGGTAGTCTTAATGTGACCAACTGCTATGTATGTGGAGGTACTAACATGGGAGACCAATGGCCCTGGGAAGTAAAGGAGGTAATGTCCGGTTCTGAGACAGTTGAACAAATAATATCTTCTCAAGCCGATTATCAAATGAGTGTTAGAGGTAAATCTGAGTGGCGATTAAAGACCTCCATCATAGGTTATGTTTGCATAGCAAGAAAAGGAATAATGTTTAACACATTAGGAGAACTAACTTGTCTAGGGCAAAAAGCTTATGATGATACTACAAAGAATACAACCTGGTGGTCGGCTTCAAATGTCTCAGGACCACCTAACCCGTTTGCAAGTTATGCCAATTTAAAGGATGTGTGGTTTGATCTATCTATCACATCTAGTTGGAAAGCCCCAGCAAATTTGTACTGGATCTGTGGTAAGAAGGCCTATTCGGAGTTACCACAGGACTGGGAAGGGGCATGTGTGTTAGGTATGCTCAAACCATCCTTCTTCTTGTTGCCTATTGAAACAGGAGAGCCTTTGGGAGTTAAAGTGTATGATGTGAATCATAGGAAGAAAAGGAGACCCCTAGAGATAGGTACCTGGGAAGATAATGAATGGCCTCCACAGCGTATCATAGATTATAATGGGCCAGCCACTTGGGCAGAGGATGGTACTTTCGGATATAGAACCCCAATATATATGCTCAACCGCATTATAAGGTTACAGGCAGTGGTTGAGATAATTACCAATGAGACATCACAAGCGCTCAATCTCCTAGCGAAGCATAATACTAGGATGAGGACAGCCATTTACCAAAATAGATTAGCTTTGGATTATCTATTGGCAGTAGAGGGAGGTGTATGTGGGAAGTTTAACCTAAGCAATTGCTGTCTTCAAATAGATGATGAAGGGCAAGCAATAGCTGAGCTTACTAGCCATATGGTTAAACTAGCGCATGTGCCTACTCAGGTATGGAAAGGGTATAATCCAAGTAGTTGGTTTGGTAATTGGTATGAGCAGTTTGGAGGACTTAAGGCATTGGTAGGTGGAGTCATGCTAATCTTGATGCTGTGTCTTCTCCTACCATGTCTTGTTCCTTTGGTAGTTAGGTCTGTGCAGGGCATTATAGAAAATATAGCAGAGAGAAAGGCCGCTGCACAGATAATGGCCATATATAGATATGAGGCTCTAAATCAGGAAGAACTAGTGCAGGAAGAAGAATGTTGAGGGATTCACGTCATTAGTCGCAAAGTCTGGTCTGGTTCATGGCAACCTGAGGTATATGTAAACTAAGGTTAAGTGATGCCTCCGTAATTGTGAAAATATCAGAGGCATCAAAGGGGGGATTGTGGTGGAATCTCGGTAAAAATAAATTTAGTAGGCCGAGATTACCACGTGGCATGTGTACGTGCATATACTGGTGTATCGGTCGGTTGGTTGCACGTGGCAAAGATACGATCAGTAGTGTACGGAGCATGTGCGAGAATACCGGATGTAGTATTCCCCTCCTCCATTGTGCTGGGCAAGCCATGCGGTCAAACAGGAAGTTAGTTCTTATTCGTTTGATTGGGTAAGAGAATGTGTGGGTGGAGCTACTTATAGAAGGAGTTACATGCTTATATAAGGAGCCTACACTATTGTCCGGGGCTCAGAACTTGTTGTATTTTGGTGACATTAGTCCCTCTGAGTCCCGATCGGTGAACCGAATAAAGAATCTCTTCCTTCCTGAAGAAACCTGTGTCCATCTCTCTGTGCTTTGCTTCCGTCAGTTTCTCCGGTATCAATATGAGTGGCAAATTACACTTGCTGAGGTTGGCAGAACACACGCTGAAGGCCTGACACCCAGACGCTTGCAGACAACTAACTGCTATTAGCTTACAGTGAAACAATTTTTTTGTTTTTAAAGGCACGCTATAGTCACACCAGATATGAGTGGTGGCACTGGGCAAATGGGCACAGTATCCACTGAGCCTGACACAGAAGCTGGCAGACAACTAAATGTTCTTCAATCTATTACAGTGGAAAAAAAAGTTATTTTTAAATGTCAAGCTTAAGCTATTGTGACACCAGATATGAGTGGTGGCACTGGGCAAATGGGCACAGTATCCACTGAGCCTGACACAGAAGCTGGCAGACAACTAAATGCTCTTTAATCTATTACAGTGAAACATTTTTTTTCTTTTTAAATGTCAAGCTTAAGCTATTGTGACACCAGATATGAGTGGTGGTGATGTAGATTAATTTAGAAATAAACAAATGTGTTTAAAAATCTATCTGTTCCTGTCCAAATCTGAGATGATTAAATTGCGTATACGCAGAAGTAAATTCACACTGACACACGGAGTTCAGGTTAAAATAACTTCGAGAAAATTTAATGGCATAATTCCGGGGTTAGTCATGTCTTTATAGAAAATACAGTCTCTATTCATTACACTAAATGCTGTTAGGAAATTCTGTCATGTAATGTAGTTTAAAATGGAGGATCTGTCAGGTAATGTGGGTTAAAATGGAGTTAGTGCAAAAATTCAACACAGGTTCAATATAGGTTTTTAATAATTCTACATCAGTGGCACTGGGCAAATGGGCACAGTATCCACTGAGCCTGACACAGAAGCTGGCAGACAACTAACTGCTCTTCAATCTATTACAGTGAAAACAGTTTTTTGGTTTTAAATGCACGCTTTACAGACACCAGATATGAGTGGCAAAGTACACTTGCTGAGGTTGGCAGAGCACACGCTGAAGGCCTGACACCCGCTTTAAGGACACTGACTGCTATTAGCTTACAGTGAAAAACTTTTTTTTATTTTTAAAGGCACGCTATAGTCACACCAGATATGAGTGGCAAAGTGCACTTGCAGAGGTTGGCAGAGTACACGCTGAAGGCCTGACACACCAGCTTGAAGGACACTGACTGCTATTAGCTTACACTGAAAAACTTTTCCTTTGTAAAAGCACGCTATACAGACACCAGATATGAGTGGCAAATTACACTTGCTGAGGTTGGCAGAGCACACGCTGAAGGCCTGACACCCAGACGCTTGCAGACAACTAACTGCTATTAGCTTACAGTAAAACACTTTTTTTGTTTTTAAAGGCACGCTATAGTCACACCAGATATGAGTGGTGGCACTGGGCAAGTGGGCACAGTATCCACTGAGCCTGACACAGAAGCTGGCAGACAACTAAATGCTCTTCAATCTATTACAGTAAAAAAAATGTATTTTTAAATGTCAAGCTTAAGCTATTGTGACACCAGATATGAGTGGTGGCACTGGGCAAATGGGCACAGTATCCACTGAGCCTGACACAGAAGCTGGCAGACAACTATCTGCTCTTCAATCTATTACAGTGAAAACAGTTTTTTGGTTTTAAATGCACGATTTACAGACACCAGATATGAGTGGCAAAGTACACTTGCTGAGGTTGGCAGAGCACACGCTGAAGGCCTGACACCCGCTTTAAGGACACTGACTGCTATTAGCTCACAGTGAAAAACTTTTTTTTATTTTAAAAGGCACGCTATAGTCACACCAGATATGAGTGGCAAAGTGCACTTGCAGAGGTTGGCAGAGTACACGCTGAAGGCCTGACACACCAGCTTGAAGGACACTGACTGCTATTAGCTTACACTGAAAAACGTTTTTCTTTGTAAAAGCACGCTATACAGACACCAGATATGAGTGGCAAATTACACTTGCTGAGGTTGGCAGAGCACACGCTGAAGGCCTGACACCCAGACGCTTGCAGACAACTAACTGCTATTAGCTTACAGTAAAACACTTTTTTTCTTTTTAAAGGCACGCTATAGTCACACCAGATATGAGTGGGGCACTGGGCAAATGGGCACAGTATCCACTGAGCCTGACACAGAAGCTGGCAGACAACTAACTGCTCTTCAATCTATTACAGTGAAAAAAGTTTTTGGGTTTTAAATGCACGCTATAGAGACACCAGATATGAGTGGCAAATTACACTTGCTGAGGTTGGCAGAGCACACGCTGAAGGCCTGACACCCAGACGCTTGCAGACAACTAACTGCTATTAGCTTACAGTAAAACACTTTTTTTGTTTTTAAAGGCACGCTATAGTCACACCAGATATGAGTGGTGGCACTGGGCAAGTGGGCACAGTATCCACTGAGCCTGACACAGAAGCTGGCAGACAACTAAATGCTCTTCAATCTATTACAGTAAAAAAAATGTATTTTTAAATGTCAAGCTTAAGCTATTGTGACACCAGATATGAGTGGTGGCACTGGGCAAATGGGCACAGTATCCACTGAGCCTGACACAGAAGCTGGCAGACAACTATCTGCTCTTCAATCTATTACAGTGAAAACAGTTTTTTGGTTTTAAATGCACGATTTACAGACACCAGATATGAGTGGCAAAGTACACTTGCTGAGGTTGGCAGAGCACACGCTGAAGGCCTGACACCCGCTTTAAGGACACTGACTGCTATTAGCTCACAGTGAAAAACTTTTTTTTATTTTAAAAGGCACGCTATAGTCACACCAGATATGAGTGGCAAAGTGCACTTGCAGAGGTTGGCAGAGTACACGCTGAAGGCCTGACACACCAGCTTGAAGGACACTGACTGCTATTAGCTTACACTGAAAAACGTTTTTCTTTGTAAAAGCACGCTATACAGACACCAGATATGAGTGGCAAATTACACTTGCTGAGGTTGGCAGAGCACACGCTGAAGGCCTGACACCCAGACGCTTGCAGACAACTAACTGCTATTAGCTTACAGTAAAACACTTTTTTTCTTTTTAAAGGCACGCTATAGTCACACCAGATATGAGTGGGGCACTGGGCAAATGGGCACAGTATCCACTGAGCCTGACACAGAAGCTGGCAGACAACTAACTGCTCTTCAATCTATTACAGTGAAAAAAGTTTTTGGGTTTTAAATGCACGCTATAGAGACACCAGATATGAGTGGCAAATTACACTTGCTGAGGTTGGCAGAGCACACGCTGAAGGCCTGACACCCAGACGCTTGCAGACAACTAACTGCTATTAGCTTACAGTGAAACACCTTTTTTGTTTTTAAAGGCACGCTATAGTCACACCAGATAAGAGTGGTGGCACTGGGCAAATGGGCACAGTATCCACTGACCAGCTATTAGTATAGTTTACATAAACATATACCACCGGGGGGCGCCACAATCACACACGTGTGAATATATTTACCAAATGTTGGGCACAAGTATTCATGTAAAGAGATAAAAACAATAAAATATAGTGAAGTATTTAATAACAGAGATACAAATAATGAAAAGTAAAAAAAAACACTCACAAATATAGTGGCACAATAAGGACATATGTCTAAATTGTGCTAAAAAAGCTTGTCAGCCCCTTCCTGGGCTAAATTCGCTTTTATGATATGGATCTCGTTTACCCAATTCTGAGGTAGTCAGTCCGTATCTGGATGATCTCCAACCTTGTAGTATGATCCAATCTTTCTGTGGGGGTGCTGGCAAGCTTCAAACTGCTCGACGCGTTTTGTCTCACCGACTTTATCAAGAGCTGGTTCTTTCTTCCTGCTTCCGGCTTTTAAGTCCTTCATTTCGCGTGTTTATTTCTATTGCACGCATGCGCACTGTGGCTAGCGTATCTACGCATCCAGCCGCGCATTGGTGTACCCCTTTGGAACGCAAATAACTTTATTGTTAATCTCTGCCGATACACACTTCCGTATTCGACCACCTGGTCTTACGGACAAGTGTGGAAGCATTAGGGGCCATAACATTGACCCAATTTTTCCGTTCAAGCACTGTAATGTTCTTTATAAATAATTTAAAAAATTAAAAAAAAAATATATATATATATTCAGTCCGTTCTAATATATCTGTTATTCCATAACATATATGAATAATTTAAAAAAACATATATTTTAAAAACATATATTCTATCAGTTCTAGTCTATCTGTTATACCCATAACATTTCAAAAACGCTTAAAGGTACAGATCAAATTGCGCATAGTAGTACATTACAAAAGAGTTTTTTTTTCTCCACATATTTACAGAAACATAAACAAAAAGTAATAGTGCATATTACTGTAATACATTCAAAAAAATAGAAAACTTATATTGTATAGCATCATCGTTTTGTCATTTATATATCAAGAGGTATGGCAAGGGCACCTTCGGATTCTTTTAGGGATCTCCAAAGTCTCAAAAAAACTTTTGACTATTTTATAAAAATAAAAATAAATAAAAATAACTTTTTGAACTACTAAAAAATGGAATTATAAGAATCTATTTATTAAAATTCCAATATAAAATAGAGCCAAAAAAAGAGGCTAAAAATAAAAATAAAACTGCAGTCAATCCATAAAAACCAATACATCTAAATCCACATTTAGCCCTTTCGGAGAGGTAGTTTTAAGTCTATAGATCCACTCAGTTTCTTTCATGGCTAGCGCTTTTTCTGTATCTCCCCCTCTCCATTGGGGGGTTATAGTGTCTATTCCTATACATATGAAATCCTGGAAACTAAAATCGGTACAGTTCATACAGTGTCTAGGGACACTGTGTTTTATATTCCCTCTTTTTATCCCATTAAAGTGTTCCAGGATTCTCACGTGCAATTTTCTTATCGTACGACCTACATACTGTATACCACATTTGCACTCTAATAAATAGATGACATTTTTTGTTTGGCAATTTATAAAATTCTTTATTTTAAAAACTTCTTTTGTGGCAGTGCATGTAAATTCTGTTTGTTTGTTTTTTGAAACTTACATGTACTGCATTGGCCACATTTAAAAAAGCCTTTTGGTTTTTCTTTAAGAAAACTACTCCCTGGAGTTTCTTTTTTCTCCAGGGTACTTATACGTGGTAGAGCGCTAGGGGCTAAAATTGACTTGAGATTCTGAGTTTTTTATAGATAATCTGCGGTTTGTTTGGTAAAATACTAGTTAAAAGTTGATCCTGTTTTAAAATAGGCCAAAACTTTCTAAGCGTCTTTTCAATAGAGTGTGCCTTGCTATTGTATCTAGTTAAAAAAGAGATACTATAGTCTTTATTGTCTCTCTTATATACCTTTTTATTTTTTACAAATTTGACTCTATCCTTCTTTTCTACCTGTTTTTCCGAATCTATCAATAATTTTGGGGGGTACTGTCTCCTTTCAAATTTCTTATTTAGTACTTTGACCTGTTCTTTAAAATCAATTTCATTAGTGCAATTTCTAAGTATTCTCATTTGTTGTCCCTTCGGTATATTGTTAAGCCAATTTGGGTGGTGGCAGCTGGAATACTCTATAAAACTGTTCCCATCCGTAGGCTTGAAGTATGTCTTATTGCACACTGTTCCCGAGGAGATAAAAAAGGAGAGATCTAAAAAATTGATTTTCTCAGTATGTGTTTCAGCTGTGAATCGTAATCCATAGGTATTAACATTAATATACGATAAAAATTCTTCTAAAAGGCACCTCTCTCCCTCCCAAATAATAAGAACGTCGGCAATATACCTTTTCCAGAGCACCAGGTTCGCACCATATGGGTTGTTATTCCAGATATTATGTATTTCCCAATCTGCTACAAATATGTTTGCGTAGCTAGGTGCGAACCTGGTGCCCATGGCAGTGCCACATTTCTGAAGGTAATATGTACCTTCAAACCAAAAAAAAATTATGAAAAAGGATAAAACGGATAATGTTTAAAATCAAAGTGGCTTGTGCTTCGTGCATATTTTCATCTTTCTCTAAAATTCCTTTAATGGCTCTAATACCCTTTTCATGGTCAATTGACGTATTCTTTCCAGGTTAGGCCTTCTACCTCTGTAATTATTTGGTTAGAATCTTTAATGTATGAACGGGTCGTTGGGACATATTTCTGTAGAAAATGGTCCACGTATTCTGAGACATTACTAGTCAAAGACCCGATGCCACTGATTATCGGTCTGCCTGGGGGGTTAGTGAGAGACATATGAATTTTTGGTAGGTAATAAAATATGGCCATTTTCGGGGATTTAATAAAAAGGTATTCAAACTCTTCTTTAGTGATGACGTTCTTATTTTGACCTTCTAATAATAATTTAAAAAGCTCTTTTTTATATATTTCCATTGGATTGGATTTTAGGACAGTATATGTATCATTATCGTTCAAGATTCTAGATGCTTCTTTCATGTAATCTTCGCGATTTAGGATGACTGTACAGCCCCCCTTATCAGCCTGTTTTATAACAAGATCATCATTTTCTTTGAGTTGTTTTAGGGCAGTTTTTTCTTTTCTAGTCAAATTATCTTTCCCCTTATCCTTTGCTAGATTTTCAAATTCATTTAAAACCATTTCACTAAAAACCGGAATAAAATCCCCTTTTTCCCAAGTTGGCAAAAATTTAGATTTAAGTTTTAGTCCTGAATGTATAATTTGTGGGGATACAGATTCATTATTTTCCTCCTTGCTGCCCTCGCCATATTCCTCAACCTCTTTTTTCTTTTTTTCAAAGAAACGTTTGATGGTTAGTTTCCTCATACATTTTTGAGTGTCAATAAAGAGTTCAAAGTGATTCGGACCCCTTTGTGGGGCAAATTTTAGTCCCTTGCTCAAATTTTGCTTTACATTTTTAAAATTATTTATAAAGAACATTACAGTGCTTGAACGGAAAAATTGGGTCAATGTTATGGCCCCTAATGCTTCCACACTTGTCCGTAAGACCAGGTGGTCGAATACGGAAGTGTGTATCGGCAGAGATTTACAATAAAGTTATTTGCGTTCCAAAGGGGTACACGCATGCGCGGCTGGATGCGTAGATACGCTAGCCACAGTGCGCATGCGTGCAATAGAAATAAACGCACGAAATGAAGGACTTAAAAGCCGGAAGCAGGAAGAAAGAACCAGCTCTTGATAAAGTCGGTGAGACGAAACGCGTCGAGCAGTTTGAAGCTTGCCAGCACCCCCACAGAAAGATTGGATCATACTACAAGGTTGGAGATCATCCAGATACGGACTGACTACCTCAGAATTGGGTAAACGAGATCCATATCATAAAAGGGAATTTAGCCCAGGAAGGGGCTGACAAGCTTTTTTAGCACAATTTAGACATATGTCCTTATTGTGCCACTATATTTGTGAGTGTTTTTTTTACTTTTCATTATTTGTATCTCTGTTATTAAATACTTCACTATATTTTATTGTTTTTATCTCTTTTCATGAATACTTGTGCCCAACATTTGGTAAATATATTCACACGTGTGTGATTGTGGCGCCCCCCGGTGGTATATGTTTATGTAAACTATACTAATTGCTGGCTTGTATTTTCTTGGGATTGGGAGTGATCCCTAATTTGGAGGGGCTAACCTGCACTGTTTAAAGCACTATTTAAAGCACTTTGTGTTCCCACTTTCCGCCCCCTTGTCTATAACAGTATCCACTGATCCTGACACAGAAGCTGGCAGACAACTAACTGCTCTTCAATCTATTACAGTGAAAAAAGTTTTTTTCTTTTTAAATGTCAAGCTTAAGCTATTGTGACACCAGATATGAGTGGTGGCACTGGGCAAATGGGCACAGTATCCACTGAGCCTGACACAGAAGCTGGCAGACAACTAACTGGTCTTCAATCTATTACAGTGAAAAAAAAAAATTCTTTGTAAATGTCAAGCTTAAGCTATTGTGACACCAGATATGAGTGATGGCACTGGGCAAATGGGCACAGTATCCACTGAGCCTGACACAGAAGCTGGCAGACAACTAAATGCTCTTCAATATATTACAGTGGAAAACATTTTTTTATTTTTAAATGTCAAGCTTAAGCTATTGTGACACCAGATATGAGTGGTGGCACTGGGCAAATGGGCACAGTATCCACTGAGCCTGACACAGAAGCTGGCAGACAACTAACTGCTCTTCAATCTATTACAGTGAAAAAAGTTTTTTTCTTTTTAAATGTCAAGCTTAAGATATTGTGACACCAGATATGAGTGGTGGCACTGGGCAAATGGGCACAGTATCCACTGAGCCTGACACAGAAGCTGGCAGACAACTAACTGCTCTTCAATCTATTACAGTGAAAAAAAAAATATTTTTAAATGTCAAGCTTGAGCTATTGTGACACCAGATATGAGTGGTGGCACTGGGAAAATGGGCACAGTATGCACTGTGAGCCTGACACAGAAGCTGGCAGGCAGGCAACTGCAATCACATTACACAGACAAAAAAAAAAAAGCAGACTGATGTTCTAGCCCTAAAAAGGGCTTTTTGGGGTGCTGTTCTTACAGCAGAGATCAGATGAGTCCTTCAGGACTGTAGTGGACACTGAATAACCTAGCCTACCTATCAATTTCCCTATCTAATGAACAGCAGCTACACTTTCCCTCCTCTCACTAAGCATGCAGCTTCAGAATGAATCTAAAATGGATGCTGGGAGGGAGGTGGGAGGGTGTGGAAGGGAGGGTCTGCTGCTAATTTGCTGGAATGTGTCTGCTGACCGTGAGGCACAGGGTCAAAGTTTGCTCAATGATGACGAATAGGGGGCGGATCGAACCGCCCATGCGTTCGCCCACGGCGGCGAACGCGACCACGCTATGTTCGCCGGGAACTATTCGCCAGCGAACAGTTCGGTACTTCACTAGTTGTGACATAAAGGTGTTATTTAACACATTCAAAAACCTGATTCCCCTTGGTGAAATACTAGTCCCTCTATCCCAATTTATGTCCAGGTAATTAAAATCTCCAATAATTAACGTGTTACCCTGATTTGCCGCTTTCCCAATTTGCTCTAACAGCAGTTCTTCCTCATTAATATTTACATTTGGTGGTTTATAACATATCCCAACCAATAATTGATTTCCCTTTGTTTGCCCCAAGCAGATATCTACCCATAAAGCTTCCACATTTTCCTCGTTACACTCCACATGCCTAAGATTGGACTTTAACTCATGGTTGACAAACAAACATACCCCACCACCCTTCTTGTTTTTCCTATCCTTCCTAAATAACGTGTACCCATTGAAGTGAACTGCCCAGTCATCTGTCTCATCCCACCATGTTTCTGTTATGTCTATTATATCATATTGTTTAGTTTATGCTAATGCCTCTAGTTCCCCTATTTTGTTATATAGGCTCCTTGCAATGTAGTAAGCATACATTTAATACATTTAAATACGTTTTGTGAATTTTCATCAATATTACATAGCTCCTCTGTTCTGAGCTTTCCCCTCCCCACCATCTCCATCCGCCTTATACTGAGCTAAAGCCCATCTCCTTTCTGTCCTATCTCCATTTTCTAGATTGCGTTGACCCTCCCCCCCTACTACTAGTTTAAAATCTCCTCCAACCTTCTAGCCATCCTATCCTACAGCACTGCAGACACTCTTCCGTTTAGGTGCAATCCATCACGACTATACAGGTTGTACCCAAGTGCAAAATCGGCCCAGTCTCTAAAAACCCCAAACCCTCTTTCCTCCTGCACAAAGACTTCCGCCACGCATTAACCCCTCAAATCCGCTGCTGCCTTTCTGCTGTAGCGCGCGGCACAGGTAATATTTCTGAAAATATTAACTTAAAATATTAACTTGGAGGTCCTTTTTTATTTAGCTTACTTCCTAGATCCCTGACACTCACAGCACCCTCACTCTCACACTCACAGCACACCCACACTGCACCCCTAACACTCACAGCACCCTCACTCACACAAACATACACACTGCACCCCTGACACTCACAGCACACACACACACTGCACCTCTAACACTTACAGCACCCTCACTCACACACACACACACACACACTGCACCCCTGACACTCACAGCACCCTCACTCTCACAAACTGCACCCCTAACACTCACAGCACCCTCACTCACACACTCACACACACTGCACCCCTAACACTCACAGCACACACACACTGCACCTCTAACACTCACATCACCCTCACTCACACAACACACACACACTGCACCCCTGTCACTCACAGCACCCTGACTCACACACTCACACACACTGCACCCCTGACACTCACTGCACTCACTGCACACACACACAAACACACACACACTGCACCCCTAACACTCACAGCACCCTCACTCACACACTCACACACACTGCACCCCTGACCCTCACAGCACCCTCACTCACACACTCACACTGCACCCCTGAAACTCACAGCACCCTCACACACACACACACACACTGCACCCCTAACACAACACCCTCACTCACACACACTGCACCCCTGACACTCACATCACCCTCACTCACACATACTGCATCCCTGACACTCATAACACACACACACACACACACACTGCATCCCTGACACTCACAGCGCATGGTCTACCCTGGTAGAGCATTGAACCAACATGCTCACTTTGTGATGGGGCGTGCTTGTCATTGGTGATGACAAAACACACCCTATCTGGCCCACCCCCTTTTTAGTGGGCCGCTGTAATTAAAAAATGCCCGGGCCGAATTTTCTTCCCAGTCCGGTCAGATTTCAATATTTAGAAATCTTAGTTAACTAAAGAATATATAGTTAGAAACATTCCATTCTGCAGGTGGAATTAAGAATAATTATATATTGATGTGATATTATCACGTGTTAGCATACCGATGTTTTTATCCAGGTGTATTGATTTGCTCTAAAATAAGATAAGATATCATTTTAGGCAAATTAAAATTCGGCTTATAGAATCTGGTAGATTATTCTTATTGGATGGTTCCAGGAAATGATTAATGAGCTGGTTTAAATGTTATTTTATTTGAAAATTACATAAGAATAGGATATTAAATGCCTAGGAGGATCTAGCCAGCATTGAAAGGGTTACTCAGTTGATCTAACTGTTAGCCAAGGTTTTACGACTCTTCGCTGCACTGTGTGAAGTTTTGCTGTTTCTGTCTGTACCCTCATAAATCTAAAGTCTTGACAGTTGGTGCTGTAGCTTTGTAATGTGTTAGCCATTGGAACGTGTATAGCCATGCCATTGTATTGCTTTTCATGTATACTAAATATTCACTGATTATTATCATGCATGCTGCCTAATATTATTATATTATTTGTCACAATAAATTATATCTATTTTTATAACAAATTGTGATTTTATTTGTATGGAATACATTTCACTTACATGATAACGATCTCTGAGATCTGAGAGAATTGAAATAGTGGGCAATTCTTGACTGTTTAATATTATCATCCCATAAAAATCCCCACATTTGGTAAAAAAACAGACACCATTCTTGCAGAGGGTCTGTGACGAAACCAATCTCGCCACATTGTATTGGAGGAGCCTGGTTGCCCGCCTGCTGCCTTTGGACTATGGCCCTAGGAGATTGGGCCCTTTACAAACAGTGTTCGGCCCTTTTATTACTATGGGAGAAGAATTGACACTTTTTATAGGGCACTTCGGATGCAGCCGAAGTGCCGAAGTTACCGAAGTGCCGGAGTTTCCGAAGTTGTCGAAGTCGTCGAAGTGACCGGCATCGGACAAAGGACCACGTGGCGGCGGCCATTTTAACTCGAACACCGCCGACCCGTACCATCGACTTCACTTCGACACTTCTACTAAAGTCGAAGTACCGGCCATACTTCGAACGGGACTTAGACGTTTTTATGCTAGAAAGTGACCGACCGCACAGCCTAAATCCATGGAACTGTTTTGGGCAAGAAAAGGTGCTTGTGGTCGGTCATAAAAGGACTTCCGTGTAACTTTTTATTTACTGGAGGGATTTGTATGATTTTTGAGAGTGGTTATGTTTAAAGTATGCTGAGTCTGAATATGTGATTGTTATATGGATACGATGTATGGTTGTAAAGTTATGAAAGTTATGTAAAAGTATATTTTGAACTGTACACATAATGGGATTAAGTGTCACACTAAGGGGGAGGTAACGTCTATGTTATTGGTTATTTTATGCCTCCCCCTGGGTGTGGCCTGTATGTGTACTCATGTAATAAAAACCAGGCTGGGTGCCCAGCACCTCAGACCACTGCTTGACCTTCAACACGGAGCCTTGTCTCGTTCTTGGGGGGATTCACTGTATGCTGCTGGAGATTGACTGCTAGGAGTGTAAGCTGATGTCTGCTTTTCCTGTTCGTCTGCTAGCAGCTATTCGTGAGGTTCCAGCTGGAGTGCTACCTTATTCCCTTGTATGCAGTTCTGGAGTTTGGTGCATTCATTTATATCCGAATTCGTGAGTTTTGGTGCTTTTATAGTAGCTGTGCCTTGTTTGGGAAAAGGGGATTGTCGCCTAAACGGATTTTTCCACTTTTATGCTGAAACAATTGGTGGCAAGCGGCGGGATCGTTCCTACAGCCAGAAGGACAGCTACAGGAGACACCATTGCTCTGGATTTTACAATTTGACAGCACCAGCATGGAACCAGCAGTAGAGTTCGAGGAGGGTGACATGGATGACCGAGATGCAGTACGCAAAGGCATCTGGTACCAGGCACTGGGTATTGTGGAATACCAGCAGGACGGGAGATTCCCCAAGGAAGAGCAGCGGTTGCAGAAGCGAGTAGCCCTGCGGATGCCCTTCCTGGGAGAGCAGCCCCTGGAGGAATGGGTGAGAGAATTGGAACACCTAGTATGGCAGGAGATGTGGCTGGAGGATGCCTACCAGGCGCTTTGGTGGTATGTTGCACAGTACCTGCCCTGGACAGCCGAGCATGACAAGCCAGAGGGAGAGGAGTTGGATGGTCCTGGCTTGTTATGGGAGTCTTTCTCAGAGCCTGAATTTGGGAGCCCCACACAAGCCCGGTTCAGTGATCTCTTTGAGTGGAGGGAGAGCAGGTATGACTGGGACGACACTCAGGAGATAGAGCAAGACCTGGTCCACCTAGTAACCCGAGAGATGGAGCTGGAACAGGGCTACCAAAATCTGTTCCACTCCAGTGAGAAGGCTCAGCAGGGAAGCGCAGACCCAGATCCAGACCCCTTCAGCTGGGAAGATATTGTACAGTTTTACTGGGAAGAACCCCAGGTGGCCAGTGGAGATGGGACCGAGGTCTCTCCACCGGTCCGGCAGGGAATTGGGAGCCCAGTCTCCATTCCCCAGCGGCAGTGTGAAGTGCAGGGAGAGGAGAGCAGCGTCCTCCCTCCCCAGCGGCAGGCTGAGTTACAGGGGGCAGAGGTTGTTGTTCCTGCCCCCCAGCAGCAGAGTGATATGCCAGGAAGGCAGTGTGAAGTACAGGGAGAGGAGAGCAGTGTCCTCCCTCCACAGCGGCATGCTGAGTTACAGGGGGCAGAGGTAGTTGTTCCTGCCCCCCAGCAGCAGAGTGGTATGCCAGGAAGGCAGTGGGAAATACAGGGAGAGGAGAGCAGTGTCCTCCCTCCCCAGCGGCAGCATGATTTTTTGGGAATTGGGAGCCCAGTCTCCATTCCCCAGCGGCAGTGTGATGTGCCGGGACTTGGGAGCCCTGTCTCCATTCTCCAGCAGCAGTGTTATTGGCCGGGAATTGGGAGCCCAGTCTCCAGTCCCCAGCGGCAGAGTATCCAGCAGGGAACAGAGAGCCCAGTCTCCTTTCCCCAGCAGCAGGACTCTGTATTGGGAGGAGAGACAGTCGGTCTCCCTCCGCAAAGACTGAAAGTATGTATGGGAGAGGAGCTTGTTACCACCTCTCCCCAGCGGCGGATCATTAATGTGCAGAGTGTTCTATCGGGAGAGGAGCTTGTTACCCCCTCTCCCCAGCGGCAGCTTAATGTACCAGGGGGAGACTGTAAACCCCCCACCAGTGCAGATGGGACCGTGGTCTCTGCACTTACCACACAGGGGGTAGGGATGGTCGGTCCTACCCCCCCACGACAGAGCTGTGTATCCAAGGGGGAGACAACCGGTCTCCCCACTCAGCAGCAGAGCTATGCAACTAAGGGGGAGACAGTCCGTCTCCAGCAACCAGGCTCCAACCAGACTACTCCGGTGGTAGTGCTGGCACCAGGACAGAGTACCGCTGGTCTCTGCCCACTCAGCAACCCACCAAGGCAGCCTACCAGTCCCCTACACAGCCGTGGTGAGGCACCTGGACATGGACAAACTTCTCCTCTACCCAGGTGTAGTAACTATTTATTGTGGGTGGGCTGTACTGTTTTTTTTTGCTTTGTGGGTGGGTTGCTGGACTAACAAGGGCACTGACCGGCAGGAGGTCAGGTACCCTGTTAGTCTTTTTGGAAAGGGGGAGAGATGTGACGAAACCAATCTCGCCACATTGTATTGGAGGAGCCTGGTTGCCCGCCTGCTGCCTTTGGACTATGGCCCTAGGAGATTGGGCCCTTTACAAACAGTGTTCGGCCCTTTTATTACTATGGGAGAAGAATTGACACTTTTTATAGGGCACTTCGGATGCAGCCGAAGTGCCGAAGTTACCGAAGTGCCGGAGTTTCCGAAGTCGTCGAAGTGACCGGCATCGGACAAAGGACCACGTGGCGGCGGCCATTTTAACTCGAACACCGCCGACCCGTACCATCGACTTCACTTCGACACTTCGACTAAAGTCGAAGTACCGGCCATACTTCGAACGGGACTTAGCCGTTTTTATGCTAGAAAGTGACCGACCGCACAGCCCAAATCCATGGAACTGTTTTGGGCAAGAAAAGGTGCTTGTGGTCGGTCATAAAAGGACTTCCGTGTAACTTTTTATTTACTGGAGGGATTTGTATGATTTTTGAGAGTGGTTATGTTTAAAGTATGCTGAGTCTGAATATGTGATTGTTATGTGGATACGATGTATGGTTGTAAAGTTATGAAAGTTATGTAAAAGTATATTTTGAACTGTACACATAATGGGATTAAGTGTCACACTAAGGGGGAGGTAACGTCTATGTTATTGGTTATTTTATGCCTCCCCCTGGGTGTGGCCTGTATGTGTACTCATGTAATAAAAACCAGGCTGGGTGCCCAGCACCTCAGACCACTGCTTGACCTTCAACACGGAGCCTTGTCTCGTTCTTGGGGGGATTCACTGTATGCTGCTGGAGATTGACTGCTAGGAGTGTAAGCTGATGTCTGCTTTTCCTGTTCGTCTGCTAGCAGCTATTCGTGAGGTTCCAGCTGGAGTGCTACCTTATTCCCTTGTATGCAGTTCTGGAGTTTGGTGCATTCATTTATATCCGAATTCGTGAGTTTTGGTGCTTTTATAGTAGCTGTGCCTTGTTTGGGAAAAGGGGATTATCGCCTAAACGGATTTTTCCCCTTTTATGCTGAAACGGTCCGTAACAGGGTCATAAATATCTTGTGTGAAGATCACAAAGTGAGGGGTGAGAAAGAAAAAAAAACAAGCAGACAGTGCAGAAGATGGTGTTAGAAGCTTTGCAAATCTGTTCATGGCACTTTGGGGTGCAAACCTTGTTTCCTATCATCGATACATAGATGATATTTTCTTTGTATGGGTAGGTTCTGAAGAGAGTTTAAAATTATTTTTAGCATTTCTAAATTTTAACAATTGGGGAATAACCCTAATAGCTGATTTTAGCAACCATAGTGTGATTTTTTTTAGACTTAAATAAATATATATTTATTGAAAATAGTGAAATAAAGACCAAAACATATTTTAAATCTGTCACTGTAAATAATTATATTCACTTACAAAGTTTCCATTTCTCTCCATGGTTGTAAATGTACTGTAGCGGAGCTGCAATATTAAAATCCACGATCTCCGCTGGTACAGTAGGTAATCCACAGTCAAATCCCCCAGTAACCGGACGAAACACAGTTCTGGGAGTCAACTGACTTATTTATTCACAGCTCCAGTATTTATGCAAGTCCCCATGCAAGGGGATTCCATACTGACATAACAGGGGTAATACAGTAAGGGACTACATGGGGGACTTAACATTCTGGGCATTTCTCCCATCAGGCACTGCTGCACGAGAGAGATACTCCCACTGGGATACACCGTTAAGTGGATTATCCCTCCGTGCAGCAGAACCAGCATTTCACATTTAAATACATAACTTTCTTATAATTCACCTTATTTGCACAAATGGACGTTCGGTAGATAGCTGGGGTCTGGTACCTTTCGTAAGAATACCGCTCAGATCCCAGCTAAAACAACCGAACGCCGCACGAAATAGACTTTGCCATCGAGTTCGTTTAAAACTACCGAACACCGATGGGGAACCTTAATAGGAAACGATTGGAACTCCCAAACGGCCTGGAAGTACAGCGGTGTTCGTGCCGTCGAGTAGCCGTTTTCAGTTACAGGCGCTCGACCACCAAACACCGCTGGGGAGACAAAGGATCCAAGATGGCCGACCGCCGCGTGGTCGGTAGTCGAACGAAGAGCCTTTAAGTACCGATTGCAACAATGTTGCAATCGGTTAATGAGCGCCACACGTCCCTCTATGGGTGGTCTATCAGGGGGGCCCGCATTAGTTTCACGAACAGCCCGTACCGTCGCTGTTCGTGAAACAAACTACATGAATGCTAGTGGCTTATGGCTGCTTGCATACGAATTCTATGGGCAACACAATACACATTCAAGTTATACATACATCACAGCAATACATACAGACAACCTTTGGCTACATAAAGTCCAGTATCCTAGAAGTGGCTAGGTTTGCCACATGTACCAAAATCACAAATTCTTTGAATTCGAAGAAATTGTACAAATACAGTTGCATATGATATTCAAGCAGAAAGATTAAAAAATATTTTTTGGAGAAGGGATACAAAGATAATATACTCCAAAAAACAATAGAAGAAGTTAAAGGAAAAGATAGATCAACCCTCCTTGAATATAAGGCAAAAAAATAAGGACCTCACATCCAATATACCTTTTATCTGTAACTTTAATTCTAAAAATAGGGAAATAAATTTTGGCCGATTTTAAGAGGAGATCCATTATTATACAACTTATTACCTGAAAAAAACCATGATTATATACAGAGGTGCCCCAAATTTAGCCACTAAATGGTCTAAATGGTCAGCTGGGTAGTCACTGTTTGTCTGTGCAAACACGTGGCAGTGGCCATCTTGAGCCACGAACGCAGGCAGCGGTGTTTTGGTCGTTGAGGGCGTGGAACTAAAATCGGACACTGTATTTTGTGTAATTCTGTACTCCCGAAAGAGATCGTCGGCTCAGATTAATTCAATGGAACTATTCCAGGCAGCAGCCTTGTGTGTGGTTGGTCAGAACTATACCCCAATGACGCCAGTACCACTTACTCCAATAAACGTCATGTAGAGATCCTGCTACTCAGTAACAAGAGTTGTTTATCCTGATAGTTGATACCTAGTTGTATCGGCCTGTAAATCAGTGTGGGGATGACGTAGGACATTGAGTGGGCGGAGTGTCCGGAATGCTTGCTACCGAGGGCGAGTGCCTGCTTCTCCCTTCTCACATCGACAAGACATGTCGGATTAATAGGACTCACAAACCGCAAAATTCCTATACGGCAAACTCAGAGAGGAGCGACTGCTATAATTTACAACTCACAAGGAGATCAATTTAATGAAACCTCGAAGGGAGCATACTCCGAGATCGGCGCCATGAGTCTCTAGCCGGACAGATACGTACACGTGGGGAGGGCTGGGAGTTTTGGAGACCTACAGATAATCTCATTATTTAAAACAGCAGACTGTTTAACCTTTTACTGCTTAATGTAAAAACACGATACCTAATCTATAATGAGCTGCTGCATATAGTGCTCACAGATAATTCACTGGAATTGAAGTATCTTGCTGGATAAAGATTATTAAGTGTGAGATAGAGAAAAAATCTTCCCTTGGAGACACAAGCTACTCATTTTTGATTTTCTAGTTTATTTAATTTGAACTTAAATTGGAGAGAAGTTATGATTTCTTAACCCTATCGACAAGGGACACTAATTATGGTTATAAAGGTAGTAAAATACGCCCCCTGAGGTAAAGCTAAAACACCTTAATTACCTATCATAAAGTAAATGTGAATCTGGTGAGAAAATATACCCATCTAACCTTTGGAAAAGGATTAAAAGTAAGCAGAATTCACTTTTGAACTAAATTCAAAAGAAAAAAAGGGAAGGAGAAAGGTTAAAAAGAAAACAGTTTGCAATATACTGAGAAAATATACCCCACATTAAGTGTGGGGTAACAAAGGAGCAAAATTCTCTTGTCTTAAAGAATCCTCCCCCAGATAAGCGGTAGCAAGGGTGAACGACTAGTTGAAGGTGAATGACAGAATGGTGAATAAAAAAAGCCAGAGAGACCAAACCACCTTTAAAAAAAAGAGAAAAAAGAAGAGAACCCCCCAAAAAACAGAAGAAGACTTTCTACATTCATCCCTTCTCCTAAACCAACGGAGCCCAAACCCAGGCTACTAATGACAGAACATAACGCTTCTAACACTTCTAATACTACACACACATACTAACAAAATGAAAGCTCCAAAATCATCAGACTTATAATATACATCACAGAACTATATTAAACAATGTCTGGAAATACAATTAAGTCAAATTAAGTAAGAACTTAAAATCCACGTGGGTGACCTTAAACAAGAAATGACAAAAATGAACGGAAAAATGTAAGAAAATGAACACAAAATTGAAGCACTACAATTGGAAACACAGGGGCAGAGAAATAGATTTAACTAAATTGAGAAAAAAAGTAAACACTCTAGAGTCTCAACTCTTGGACGCAGAAGATAGAGCAAGAAGAATCTGCAAATAAGGGGCATTGCAGAAAAGGTAGATACAGAAACAATGAGATCTTATCTACTGGCACTTTTCAAGGATATGAATGTCCAGGAGGCTCATGGTGAAAATATAATAGAAAGAGTCCATAGACTTCCTAAACCCAGCTATCTTCCAGACGAAGTACCAGGTGACAACATTATGAGATTCAATTCATTCTGCATAAAACAAAAAATCTTATTTGCTGCAAGAAACTTACATACTGAGGAAAGAAAACTCCCAAATCTTTATTTCTACCAAGATCTCTCCATCAGAACTCAACAGCTCAGAAGAGAATTCAAACCAACATTTGACGTCCTTAGAACTAAGAGCATGAAGTATCGATGGGGATTTCATATTAAATTAATTCTCACGTATGAAGGAAGAAATCTGATATTTAATTCATCTCGACAAGCTCAGGAGTGGCTGAATAAATCCTTAATGAATACCGAAGAAGATCTAGTGAATTAGCAAAAGGATCGAGAAGGCAGACATGAACATAACGGAGAGGGTGGATGAGAGGGAGGGAGGGATAATTAATATACTTATATTTATATGTAGAATGTATTCATTTATTTTTATTTTATTTTTTTAACTTTTTTGAGGGAAAAGAGAGAAAATAGCAATAGGAGTATAAGGAAAAAAATGATATAGTAATCGTACGCACAGTCACAAATGTAAACCTCTTTAAGGTAGAGGAGAAGAAGCGACTGATTTATCTTGATTAATCGGACGCTATTATAAACACATGTATACACTATATATTTTTTAAGGGCCCTAAGTAAGCATGGAAATTGAGCTTTAAAAATATATGTCACTAATAAATATATTCATATAACACAGAAACAGAAACAACAAAAGTTTTGAACACTTAAGGAGTTAGACCCACAGATGTAATATTTGGAAATTAGACGGGGTAAGAGTAAAGGATATGAGAAAGAGGGAGATGAACTCGAGTAAATGGATGTTTTTGTTATTTTTTGGATGAACACAAGCTGATGTGATTTCATGAAGGAGTGAATATTGGACACGTATTTACACACGCAGGGATATACTTGTTTACTTTGTACTATTTTATGCCTACTAGAAACTTATAATGATATTATATTTTTACATCAGAAAATTTAACCAACCTGATCTAAACTTGGTATAATATTTCAATATGTTAAATGATCAATCTGCTAATAATTAGCTGTTGAGGTTTTACTCACCGCTTAATACCAAGGGATTTGTTTTATTAGTATAACTATAGACTGATTTGGGATATGTATGCCCCTCCTCTGTCTCTTCCCACCCTCTCTGGAGTATAAATATCTGTTGTGTTTTTTTTTTTTTGTTTTTTTTTTTCCTGGATGCGCATTGTTTGCCATTATCTAGGGTTGAAGGAGCACTCGCCTCAAGGCCAGTATTCAATTTTTTTGGGAAGAGATGAAGGGTAGTGTCAATCTCTTCATGATCCCACTTTTGGGACTGGTATTGGGCCATTGCCCAATTCGGGTTTTGGGGTCCTGTGTTTGTATAGAAGAATTGGTTTTCCTCTTCTTCTTGGGCTATTGTTATGTGTTTTGGGGATTGTTTGCTTAGAGGAAATGGTTTTTCCTTTTCCCCTAAGATATTGTTATGTGTTATGCCTGCGCGACTGAGAGAATGGTCTCCTACCATTTGAGAATCCAGCTTTGACAGTCAGATGAAAAACCTTATAAAGATTTCTACATTTAATGTCCAAGGTCTGGACGTTCCCCAAAAGAGAATAGCCTTGTATGACTGGCTCTTTAAACAAACCATCGATGTCTGTGGGGTACAAGAGACCCATTGGAAGGGAGAAGATGCAAATAGATTCACCACAATAAATTATCCTAACATTATACATGCATCTCTAAAGGATAAGAAAAAATGTGGAGTAGCCATTATCATTTCTAAAAATGTCAAATATGAATTAATACGTAAACACTGTGACCCTAAGGGAAGAGCAATCTTTTTGATACGATACGATATTTTCATTTCTCAGCATATATGCCCCAAACGAAAGACAGCTCCATTTTTTAAATAGTATATTGAGCAGATACATGGATAGGATTAAGGGTACATTTATACTTCTAGCTGATTTTAACTGTGTTGCTAGAAGCAACAAAATAATAGATCCAAAAACAAGAGACTTAACGAAGACTAATGCAAGAATCTATTAGGAAATGTTAATTATATGACATATGGAGAACATTAAATCCTTATGGGAAGGAATTTGCCCATTATTCCCATTGACATCAATGTTACTCCAGATTGGATATGATCATGTCATACAGTGATACAGTAAGTATAGAAATTGAGATGAAGTATACCCTAAAAAAAAGGTAATTGGAAACTCCGAGATTCTATACTGAATGATAAGAAAACATTCGAGGAAATAATTGTGAACACTAATCTATATTTTAAGGAGAATTTAAAGGAAGAGGTTAGCCTGGGAAAAGCGTAATTAGAGGATGTATAATTAAAATAGAGGTTCATAATAAAAAAGTAAATGATCAATCCCTGGCAGATCTGTATTTGAAATGAGATAACCAAGAGAAAATCTGCCCTAAGGAACAAGAAACTATTTTAGAAATAGAGCAAACTAAGAGGAAAATTCGAGACTTTATGTTTGATAGAGGAAAAATATTCAAACTAAATGGAAACAGAAGCAGTTCGCTCTGGGAAATCGAGCAGATAAATTCTGATATAATTGTTGGGAATAATACACTTTGCCGATACTGACCCAAGGCTCAAGCTACAGATGAGCGCGGATGGCCAGCCTGTTTAAAATGATCTAACTTGGAGCATGTCAGCTATTTGAAATAATACACTTTATCTAATGTTTGTGGTCCATTCCAAGGTTTGCCGTGCCTTTTACCATGGTTTAGCATAATAATATTGAGTCTCTGAGAGTTCTGAAAAATGTGTAATCTGGTCCAAATATTTGCTATTTCTATAATATTTAGGTCGACGTAACATTATCTCAGAGATGTTTTATTGAAATAAGTGAATGCGAGCTTCACACGATTATGTAGGAGTGTGCTCTATAAAGGGATCCTTTCTTTGTAAAACGTACTATGGTAGATTAGATGTAATGAATTTATTAAGGAATTGCAAATAAACATAAGAGACCCTGAAAGAAATCTTCTACAAACTAAGATTGGTATACATTACAGGTGATAATGTGTGTTTTGGATACTCATTATGAAGTAGTGAGTAGATTCCTTGATATGTTACTGTGTTTTAAAATATATTGGAATCAGTTTATCTCAGTCTTTTGTTGCGGTTGCAATTGTTGACTTCCTGTTTTATTCAACTTTCCTGTTCATTTGCCAAGTTCTCTGATCTATCTTCAATGCTGGTAGTCAGCTTCCGTAGAAGTCAAATAGTTTGCAGAACTTTTCATTATTTAAAAAAAAAAAAAAAAAAGAAAACAGTTGGAGTTTTGGAGGTGTAAGTTTAAAGGTGCACTTTAGGGTCAGTATTCCTGACCCTATAGAGTTAAAACCACCATCTAGCCCCCCTGATCCCTCTTGCCTCCCTTAAAATAGTAAAATCTTACTTGTGTTCAAGTCTAGAGCTGCTTGCTTTGTCCCTGTTTCCTGTAAACATGCCCACTGCCTGCTGACATCATCAGAAGTGGTGGCCTGATCCAATCACAGTGCTTCCCCATATGATTGGCTGAGACTGACAAGGAGGCAGATCAGGGGTAGAGAGCCAGCATGATACAAACACAGCCCTGGCCAATCAGCATCTCCTCATAGAGATGAATTGAATCAATGAATCTCTATGAGGAAAGTTCAGTGTCTGCATGCAGAGGGAGGAGACACTGCATGTTTGGATGCATTTTAGGCAGCCATGACCCAGGAAGGATCTCTAACAGCCATATGAGGAGTGGCCAGTGAAGTTATCACTAGGCTGTAATGTAAACACTGCATTTTCTCTGAAAAGACGGGATTTGCAGCAAAAAGCCTGAAGGTAATGATTCTACTCACCAGAACAAATTCAATAAGCTGTAGTTGTTCTGGTGACTATAGACTACATCTGTCATCTCAAGCATATATTATGTCTAACTGGGTTTCTTCTGAGGGACGCAGAGTGTGAAATGTATTTACTTATTTTGTTAACTTATTGTGGAATGGTTGTGGTTTAGTTTCCTGTCCATGAATGTGCTTTTTGTATTTTTGCAGGAAAAGCGCTTATTACATCTCACGTAAAAGGGGCCTCGCAAACTTCTGCTGTTCAAATCGTGGATCCACGTTTCCCTTTGTGAATTGACTAATCCTGAAAGTGATTCTTTAACTGAAAAGTGATTGGAAGGACAAGAAGATGGCTTTCCCTTATACAGGAGTACTATTAGGGGAGTATTGTACTTTTAAAGTGCATTGCTTATTTGTGTAAAAAAAAAACAATATATTATCAATATTAATTGTTGCAAAAAAAATAAATAAAAAAAATAATGGATGTATAGGATAGGTTATTTTCCGAAGTAAGATTCATCTAGTTTGCCTCATTGACAGGGCCAGATTAACATAGGGGCTGATGAAGCTGCAGCTCCAGGCCCAGGCCCATGGAATAGGCCCATTGATATTTTCCCCCAAAAAATATTATTTTTTTTTTTTACTTTTTTTTATTTTCTTTACACACTAATCTTAGGGTTGCCACCTGGGTGGTATTTATTGGAGACTGCCTGGCCGTGCCGATATTGCAGCATTACCAGCAATACAAATGCCGGTATATTTCTTAGTATAAACAAAGATTACTCTGCAATACCAGCACAGGGCAGTAGAGGTTGCTGTGTGTGTGGAGAGAGGCAGGGATAGAAAGTTACAGCATATACCTGCATCTCTCTGCTCACTGATTTACGGTGGAGCATCTACACAGTACAGAGAGTCCAGACAGCAGCTCCCAGCCTGCAGAGACAGCCTACAGCTCAGGGAACGGAGGGATGGGGTTAAAAACTGCAGGGAGACATCGGGACACTGAGACACTAGGGGGCACTGTGAGACATGGGGACACAGGGACACCTCTGGGGATGCTTAGACACTTGAGAACACTTGGAGACACAGGGACACAGACACACATTGAAAAACTTGGGGACACTAAGACACTAGGGTACACTGAGACCTGGGAAGCTGGGATACATGGGGATACAGACACTTGGGGACACAGATACACACGGGGACACTGAGACATGGAGACCCTGAAACACTTGGAGACATCGGGACACTGAGACACTAGGGGCACAATGTCCCCAAGTGTCTCAGTGCCCCCATGTCTCCCTGCCAGTGTCCGTGGTGTCTTAGTGTCCCCATGTCTCACAGTGTTTCAGTGTCTCTAGTGTCTCAGTGTTCCCATGTCTCCCAGTGTCTCAGTGTCCCCATGTCTCCCAGTGTCCCCATGTCTCCCAGTGTCTGTGTCCCCATGTCTCCCAGTGTCCCCAAGTGTCTCAGTGTCCCCAAGTGTCTCAGTTTCCCCATGTCTCTCAGTGTTCACTAGTGACATGTGGACACTGGGAGAAATGTGGCACTGAGACATTGTGATACATAGGGACACTGTGATACATAGTCTCAGTGTCCCCCAGTGTCCCCAAGTCTCCCAGTGTCCCCAAGTGTCTCAGTGTCCCCAAGTGTCTCAGTGTCCCCATGACATGGGGACACAGACACTAGAAGACACTAGGTGACATGGGGACACTGGGTAACAGAGAGACACTGGGAGACAGGGAGACAATGGGAGCAATCTATCTATACAGCAGAATCAAACTGTAAGTAGTTTTTAGGTGATTTCACAGAATTTTCTGGAACAGAGTTTTATTGGGAATTATTCCCATATGTATATGTTAAGATTATATATATAGACTTCGTCAGTTAGTCACTTGCTCGAGAAAGTTTTTTAATACTCATCCTGTCCAACCAAGCATTTATATAGAGTGAGTGTTTCTCTCATCTGTACAAAGGCATTCCAAGGGGAAAATATCTAAAATATCATAGAAGACAAATTTCATGAAATATAAGCAAAGCTGAGAGAAGTACATAATACACAAGTTAAGGGTTTAACTTTAGGCTCTAATTTGACTTTTGGTCTAGGTAATTGATAAATTGATAATAATAGATATATCCTTTTAGGAGTTGTTCATGTCGTATTGATCATTGTGTTTTTATGATTGTAGAGACCGTCCTGGAGTGTTTGTGCCGCCTGGTTCTTGGGATTGCGCACCAATCTCTCTCTCTGGCTGACTTTGCACTAACTATTCAGCAATTACATCTGTTTGGTCATCCATCCAGGCCGAAGGGACTGAGATGCTTACTTATGAGGACATAAACTTTGTACACAAGAACCTGGAAAGTCCTGAAGGCGCAGTGTCTAATGTCTAATGCCGCTGGTTCTGTAATAACCCTTTCAACAATTGGGGTGTTGCACAGAGCACTGTGGTGAACATCCAGCAAACAAAATAAGAACTAAGAACTATGTGGAAGCTGACATTGTCTTGTTGTCAGCCATATTGCTACCCTTAGCTATGTTATGGTGTCTAAGATTATGGAACAAAGTTTATGGTGTCTAACATTCTTCTATTTTTCTGGACTATGGAACTATTTTGTTATTTTTATTTTTGAAGAGTTAGCCAAAGAGAGAGGATAGTAAGTGTTAGCTGACCCAGGGATGCATGTACTATGTGTGTCTTTGATGTATGTTGAGTGTGCCAAGGATGGTGTGGCGGAACCAGCCCCGCCACTTGTGCCTGGAGAGGACTGCTTGCCAGCCTCTTGCCATGTGATTATGGTCCCTGGGAGGTTTGGCCCTTGAAATAACAGATTTCGGCATCATGGATTTTTGTTGTGCTGCTAGTGGCCCTTTAACTCCCAGAGAAAGGATTTGTACTTTTAAATTGGCACTTCTGATGCAGTCGAAGTGCCAAAGTAGTCAAAGTGGCCGCCATTCAAAAACCGAACACCTGGCGGCAGCCATTTTAATTTAGTCAAACGCGGTCAGCGGTGCGTGCCACTGAATCTATGGAACTAAAATCGGCTACATATTTGCACGAACAGCGCTGACCGTTACCTTCTCAGGTCAAATTAGACTTTCCCTTAACTTTTTAACCCCTGAACCGATTGCCCTGATTTTTGAGTATGTGTATATTTCAAGCATGCTGAATCTGAAAATGTATGTTGTATGTGAATGGCATGTATATTTTGAAAGTTATTAATATTTTGTAAAAACTGTATTCCTCTGCCTGTGATAATGATATTACCCATTGTGTTCAGTAATCATATCACAGGCAGATTGGAGGATTTTGTGTGGGAGTGTCTGTGTGTATTGTACGGATTGATTGGTTGTATTTCAAAACCCTGTGGGCAGTACTATGTTTGTGAATTGTGAATAAAAGAGACTATATGTGCCAGTACAGTCAGTTCTGCTTGACCACAAAATTAAGTGTCGTCTCGTTATTGGGGGAATTGGATTGTATGCTGATTGCCAGGAGTGTAAGCTGATTGTATGCTTTTCCTGTTCAGCTGTTTACAGCATTCATACGCTTGAGAGCATTCGAATGCTGCTCCGGTTCGGTGGTTGTGGTGTCTGCTGCAGTGCTTGGAGTCCTCAGGAAGCGCTAGGAGCATCCTTCAATGGAGGTACCCAGTCGAGGTGCCCGTCGACCCGTTACAGATGGATTCCCATGGTTTAAGGAACTGGGAGTGTATATGACTGGTTTTGACTGGACCGTTGGAATAGTGCTCACGGAGGAATTCCAGCACTCCACCAGACACCATAAGCACTGCAGACCCCACTTGCAGCTACGCCAGGGTCTTACCCACCCTGGACCCAAGACCGGGATCCAGCTTCCAGTGGGCAGACCTCTCCTACTCCCAGAGAGCGTAGCAGGAACAGCTCTTAAAAGAGCTTAGTGATTTTAATCCTAGGGGAGTATAGTGATATAGTAATCCCCAGGGTAGATGCAGCCTTTTCCCCCACACATGAGACGAGGCTCTATGTTGGGGGTAAAACAGGAACTCCATTTTAATGGAGGCACACTGGCCTTTTATGCAGGTTTCCCAACAAAGGTGACGCCCAGGTGGACCTTTCTGGGCACAGGGACACAAAGTGTACAAGCCAATAGAAACAATGTGACAATTAATGACACTCCCACATACAGTACTCAAACCCTCCCCTCTGCCTGTAATATAATTAAGGCAGATAATGCATGAACTGACTTATCCCCCAGCAGAGAAAACACACATTTTATATAAAGTCCAATAGGTACCCCAAAACACAACATATCCCCTGATAGCCCCAATCTGGGTGAACAACATATCCAAAATCACCCCCGATTAGGAAACCCCACTATATTGGCCCGCCCATTCGGCCGACAGGAACTATAATTCCAAGGTACTGATACCAGAACAGACCACCATTTATACCATGACCTGTGTCCTAACGGACTGCATGGCCGGAGCCTTTTTGCCCCTACCGTAGATAGTTTCTTGCCACTCTGACACCGTAGTCTGACCCAACCGTACGACCCTGTGCAGTGTCCGCACACCCATACACCTTACTCCACAACACCATCCTTGCGGATGCAACTCATACACCAACGCTACCGGCACACATGCCACCCCCGACACCATCCGGACTCCACTACACTCAAGTTGTCTCGTCTCCTACGAGCCTGGCCCGAATGTACGAGTCTACTACACTCACACACCTCGACAACTTAACAGAAACAACACCATACCTAACTGGGGACACTGGACATGAGCGAACAATGAAACTGTGACGGTCTCTTCTCCAAAACAAATGTTAGTCACCCTGTACGACACTGCATCTACGTTAACGCAGTCTTTAATGGACAGGTTTGGCTAAATTAGGTCTCCACGCTACACAGCATTTCAGTCCCAGCTGACATCGCAACAACAACAAATGCAACAGGTTACTTTATATAAGCGGGTATTGATAATAGAACTGAATTTCTCTCTGAACGTACTTCCTGTACAATCGGGTAATACACTTGTACTGAATTTATGCATCACGCTACTACTATGGGTCAGCGACATCTGACTTTCTTTTACTTATGACCTGATGTTTGGTACCAGACATCAACACTAACACCATCTACGACCAGACCCGTACGGGTCATGACACAACACGACACACTCCCACATTCCTTCACGATGACCGACGATAGTAATCGCGTATGACCACGCAAACCTAGGGACGCTTCACACACTCATAGGTCTACATTGACATGGTCCACAACGGACTGGTCTAGTCAACTACGTTCCCCACGTGACAATGTTACCATGTCGGTTAGGAAATGTAACCATACCTGCATTGTGATTTGATATCACCTGATACTGCACATGACACTGATTCTTTATATATATACATATTTTTCATAGCTATTTCATGCTGTTACATTGTACTTATACCTTCTGTTATTCTGGCGGGCCTGCGTGCCCAAAATTTGTCTTGCTCTCGCTTTAATAAAAACTGATTATCCAAAAAAAAAAAACATATCCAAAATCACCCCCGATTAGGAAACCCCACTATATTGGCCCGCCCATTCGGCCGACAGGAACTATAATTCCAAGGTACTGATACCAGAACAGACCACCATTTATACCATGACCTGTGTCCTAACGGACTGCATGGCCGGAGCCTTTTTGCCCCTACCGTAGATAGTTTCTTGCCACTCTGACACCGTAGTCTGACCCAACCGTACGACCCTGTGCAGTGTCCGCACACCCATACACCTTACTCCACAACACTATCCTTGCGGATGCAACTCATACACCAACGCTACCGGCACACATGCCACCCCCGACACCATCCGGACTCCACTACACTCAAGTTGTCTCGTCTCCTACGAGCCTGGCCCGAATGTACGAGTCTACTACACTCACACACCTCGACAACTTAACAGAAACAACACCATACCTAACTGGGGACACTGGACATGAGCGAACAATGAAACTGTGACGGTCTCTTCTCCAAAACAAATGTTAGTCACCCTGTACGACACTGCATCTACGTTAACGCAGTCTTTAATGGACAGGTTTGGCTAAATTAGGTCTCCACGCTACACAGCATTTCAGTCCCAGCTGACATCGCAACAACAACAAATGCAACAGGTTACTTTATATAAGCGGGTATTGATAATAGAACTGAATTTCTCTCTGAACGTACTTCCTGTACAATCGGGTAATACACTTGTACTGAATTTATGCATCACGCTACTACTATGGGTCAGCGACATCTGACTTTCTTTTACTTATGACCTGATGTTTGGTACCAGACATCAACACTAACACCATCTACGACCAGACCCGTACGGGTCATGACACAACACGACACACTCCCACATTCCTTCACGATGACCGACGATAGTAATCGCGTATGACCACGCAAACCTAGGGACGCTTCACACACTCATAGGTCTACATTGACATGGTCCACAACGGACTGGTCTAGTCAACTACGTTCCCCACGTGACAATGTTACCATGTCGGTTAGGAAATGTAACCATACCTGCATTGTGATTTGATATCACCTGATACTGCACATGACACTGATTCTTTATATATATACATATTTTTCATAGCTATTTCATGCTGTTACATTGTACTTATACCTTCTGTTATTCTGGCGGGCCTGCGTGCCCAAAATTTGTCTTGCTCTCGCTTTAATAAAAACTGATTATCCAAAAAAAAAAAACATATCCAAAATCACCCAGATCGGTTCAGGGGTTCAGGAATTCCCTGGAAGTCCTAGTTTTGACTGACCATGCACATGGTCCTATGCCCAAAACAGTTCTAGGGAATTAGGGACAGCGGTCGGTCTCTCTTTATGGAGTACAAAAGTACTTACATTACATGAATGGAGCCTTTTAACCCCTTAAGGACACATGACATGTCTGACACGTCATGATTCCCTTTTATTCCAGAAGTTTGGTCCTTAAGGGGTTAAAGTGTATCGGGCAAGGTATATTGCAGGGCCCATAGTCACAGGGTAGGAGGCAAGCATACAGGCCCCTCCAAAAACCAGTGGCCAGGTCACTTTCGCCACAATACAAATATATCCGGGGTCAATACAAACCATTGTGTGGAATTCTATTCACTAACAGGACTATATATATATATATCACACGAGGTCATGCATTTAGACTGGAAGAGAGAAAATGTAGTATAAGGCAAAATAAAGTTTTTTTTACCGTAAGAACAATAAGGATGTGGAATTCTCTGCCTGATGAAGTGGTTTTATCAGACTCCATACAGATGTTTAAACAACAACTAGATGCTTACTTGCAGAAACAGAATATTCAAGGTTATACTTTTTAAACTGTAGGGTAATAGCTGCTTGATCCAAGGAATAATCTGACTGCCAATCTGGGGTCAAGAGGGAATTTTTTCAAAGTTTGTTGCAAAATTGGAAGTTCTTCAAACTGGGTTTTTTTTACCTTCTTTTGGACCTACAGCAAAAAAACAAATGTGAGGAAGGCTGAACTTGATGGACGCAAGTCTCTTTTCAGCCTATGTAACTATTTAACTCTGTGACTATGTAACTATATCTGACAATTTTCTGTTTGCCTTTTTTCAGTTTATCTTTAGTGTAGTACTGTACATGTATGGAGGATTGCTGCCTTATCTGAAGCACCCCGAAATAATCACTACATGTGACAAACTGCCCTGGAACCCTTTTTATTTTCCCCAAGCCCTAGTTGTTTCAGTTGTTTCTCCTTTGGTTCGGTACTTTTATCTACCGAACATAGACCTGGCTCGTTATCTTCAAAACAACCACAAACTTAAAGGACCACTCTAGGCACCCAGACGACTTCAGCTTAATGAAGTGGTCTGGGTGCCAGGTACCTCTAGGATTAACCCTTTTTTTTTATAAACATAGCAGTTTCAGAGAAACTGCTATGTTTATAATGAGGGTTAATCCAGCCTCCAAATCCTCTAGTGGCTGTCTCACTGACAGCCGCTAGAGGCGCTTGCGTGATTCTCACTGTTAAAATCACAGTGAGAGCACGCAAGCGTCCATAGGAAAGCATTGTAAATGCTTTCCTATGCGACCGGCTGAATGCGAGCGCGGCTCCTGCCGCGCATGCGCATTCAGCCGATGACGTCGCGATCAAGATGGAGAGGAGGAGGAAAGCTCCCCGCCCGGCGCTGGAAAAAGAGGTAAGTTTAACCCCTTCCTCTCTCCAGAGCCCGGCGGGAGGGGGTCCCTGAGGGTGGGGGCACCCTCAGGGTACTCTAGTGCCAGGAAAACGAGTATGTTTTCCTGGCACTAGAGTGGTCCTTTAAGTGCTCTCCCTGGGCGGCCGCCATTCGTATAATTGAAGAACACATGCTCTGGAAAATGGTGGCTATCTTGTCTCCTGAACACAGGCAGCGGTACTACTGTCACAGCGCAGGGAGTTTGTATTGACGCGACCACGCCTGATCAGTGCGGCCACGCCGATACCACAGATAAAAGTAAGCCCCTGATTGGCGAGGCCACACATGAGCAGGGCGGTTGCACCCAAAAGGGAAAGTTTAACTTCCCTGGATCGCGGCAGAGTACCGCCCGATCCTCCCAGAAGACTGGTCCCGGGCTGGTGCGGCGTTCTAAGGGAAACCGGCTGCTGCGGTCCCATTCTTACTGTTAAAGGGCGCACTGCCCACATTAAAAATGGTGCCAGCGTGCGTTTGACATCACAATACTGACGCATATACACATTTTGGGGTCAAAGGCCATGGACTAACCAATTACAGCACAGAGAGGCATATTTAAAACCTGTAATGCTTTTTCTCAGTGCCCTGTCATGGTTTCCACTTGACGGTTGTCATAGAGCACGTTCTTGGTATATTTAGTGGTTTTCAACTTTGGCCTATGTTTTTGACTTTCCCTACTTCTGGTATCTTGACCACTGGCTAGTTTATTCGTATTGTCTCATTCGGTATCCCCAACTTTGACTTGTTATTTGACCATTCTTTTATGTTAAGTTCGGCAATTCTAAGGTCCGGTATATGTTGTTTGCGTTAATATAGTTTTGCGTGTTGGGTCACACAGTAATCGTGACAATAGGTCATCAAGTGTCTGGAACTCAAAGACGGATACTTGAACTCGTGAACCTCAATAACTTTGTACCGCCATCTGCTTATGTTCCCGACAAGCCAGGAGAGCGCTGTTCGGTGAAAAGATTTGCATGAACGAGGTGAACATTTGCTACCTACGAGCCAGGAGAACCATTTATTTATTTTCATATAGGAACTCCCGAAGACTGCCCGACCACTAACCACTTTTTTTATGGAACTGATTTGGGCAGACGCCATGCGTGCAGTCGGTCAAAATTTTACTCTGTTGGCGATTTGGCTGTATATTCGGTATCTGAGCGCTATTTGGACAACCTGAGTGCTTAGACCCAAGCTATCCAAGGATATAAGACTTGTGAGGGTTCCTATTAATATTATGTGTGTTTTGGGGTATTTTATATCTCTAGTGCCTGGGAAATAATTAGTTTAAGCAGAGCAAACTTACTTATCTCCCAGACACAGAGACGCCTGGGCGTGTTGTTCCTATGTTTTGGCTAGAGACACCCTGCTTGTGGTGGGCCATCTGGCCATGATAAAACATTCGTGTTGTACCCTTCATCAAGTCTCGAACTCATGTTTGGGTATGTGACGACTGAAATCTCACAACCTTGTGAGATTTCGGGAGACTGTGAACAAAGTATCTCTCAGGATACAGGAAGTCGCTACACTACATATCTGTCTAGTTTTGGGTCTTCTGCTAATTTTGGCTTCTTTATCAATAATACACTTCTAATATACAATGAACCTTCTTATTTCGACAGTTGCAGACATTTAGAGAAACAACCGACATTTGAGCAAATAATAACACAATCGATAGCTCAAACAGAGCAAATGAATTACATCGCAATACTACCTGTACTGATAAACTATTCAATTAAATAGATAACCTATTCATCAAAGCCAAAAATTATTATCAAATATAATCAGAACATTCAACAATATTTCTATTGAGTGCAAAATACAAAACAATCTGTGACGAGACCCATCTACAAAACAACCAATCCCAGAATGGGATAGAATATAGCTTGATAAAACTTTAATGCAGGAATAGCTGGTATAGCTGGTATAGCTGGTATAGTTGTTCCCTACAATCACAAGACGAGGCTGCATGTTGAGGGTGAAGTGAACCGACTTTAATGGAACCACACTTGGCCTTTTATGACAGTCCCCATGCAAGGGGTACTCCCCCCGGACCTGAGAGTAAACCACAGTAGAAACAAATACACAATCGCATTGGCTCTCAGATCCAGGACACTCCCACACAAACTAGGTCAATCCCTCCTTTGTAACAGGGAGATAATTGAGTCAAGTGCTGTATTAACTCAATTATCTCCAAACACAAAAACACACATTTTTATAAAACCCCCAAAATACCTTTAAAACATACAAAACCCCCACAAAAATTACATCCCTTTATAGGCTCAAAAATATACAGGGACAGGTAGGGCAGAGTGTGGCGAAAGTAGCCTCACCACTGGCTTTTGGAGGAACCTGTTTGCCAGCCTCCTACCCTGTGACTATGGCCCCTGCAATAGACCTGGCTAAAATACTTTAAACAGACTCTGTTCGTGCCTGCTTGACTATTCTGTTCAGTAGTTTGCATTCCCCTCCTATTTTAACATTGTCCCGTTTGACTACCAAACAACCGCACAAACCAGAGACCACCCTGGAGCTTGTTAACACCTATTAACAACTTGGAACATTTCTCTCCGCAGTGTTCTAATAGTTCATCTGGGTGGCAGCAATTCCTATGGACAATCACGAGGTGATGAACGCAGGCAGCGTTGTTTGGGCATGAATCTCATAGAACTAAAATCCTACACAGAAACTCCCGAACACCACTGGACTTCCATCATCGCCTGCGTTCGATTCCATTCAACTTAGAAGGGCACTGTTCGGGAGATCATTCATCTGGATGAAGGGAACAAGCTCCAGGGTAAGACTATTGAGTCTGTTTGGTAGTTTGTTCATTTTCAAACTACCGAATTAGACCGAATGCAAGCCCTGATTGCTCTACTGGAATTATAATTACTAGTTCTTATAAGAGCTATTCTTGCTATACTCTCTGGAGTAGGAGAGGATCACCCACTGGAAGCTGGATCCTGGTCTTGGGTCCAGGGTGGGTGAAGGACGGCGAGACCACAACCAAGCTGCGGCAGTTTGCTGGTGGTGTCTAGTGCTGGTGGTGTCTAATGAAGTGCTTGGAGTCCTCGGTGAGCACTGGGAGCATCATTTTGGGATGTCAGGCAGTCCGTCACACAGAGGCCAGCTGCGCTCTGCCCTGGTGCCAGCTCTTCAGCGGGGATGGCTGTGTAATAGCAGGCCCTGAATCAAGGGAAAGGGGAGGGCAGAGACCAACTGCTCTCTGCCCAGATGCCAGCTGTTCCCCTGGATGGGCGTTAGTGGAGATTCTTGTCCCATCAACAACCCCCAGGACCCGGTTGGGCATCTGCTGCGGGGAGGAGGGTTTTCTCACTGTAACGGATCACCTGGCACCCCGACTTGGTACCTCCGTTAATGGATGCTCCTAGTGCTTCCTGAGGACTCCAAGCACTCTGGCAGACACCATAATCACCGAATCCGAGAAACCTTTTGAATTCTCCCAAGCATATGAATGCTGTAGACCATTGAATAGGAACCATACGAATAGGCTTGTACTCCTAGCAGTCAACTGGAACAGCATGCAATAAATCCTTCCCCCCAATAAAGAGACGACACATCACTTTGAGGGTAAAACAGGAACTCTGGACTGGCTCATCCAGCCTGGCTTTTATTTCCAACTCACACATACAGGCCACACCCAGGGGGAGGCATAAAAGAACCAATGACATAGATGTTACCTCCCACACATCCCCTCCCCTTAGTGTGACACATAATCCCATTATGCATACAGTGTAAAATATACTTTTACACAACTTTCATAACTTTAAAACCATACATCACATTCACATAAAAATACATATCCACAATCAATCCATTCAGGGGAACAACATATTAAAAAATGGCATGAATCCGACCAGGGGTTCAAAAGTTACTAAAAGTATCTTTTGTTCCTTTCTGGCTGGCAGAAAAACATCCCCACAATGCACCCTGGTTTCCTCCCTTCTGCCCTGGAGTTAATTGGAGAAGTAATCCAATTACCCAGGACTAAAGGCAGACTCCATTAACCACATGGTTGCAAAACGACATAAAACACTTTAAAATACATAAAGTCACATTTACACATAACACACAGACATTTCACCTATCCCCAGATAGCTGGGATCTGCACGCACAAAACTACCGAATAGCGCGCAGATCCTACTCACACAGTACAATTGCCATGGAGCTAAAGTCTTTCCCATAGTCTTTCATTATATGGATAGGCTCCATGGTATGGCTATCTGGGGTATGACATTCCCATAAAGTCTGGTCCATAGTCCAAAGGCAAGAGGCGGGCAATCAGCCCCCTCCAAGGACACGTGGCGAGGTCGGTTTCGCCACACTTCTCCCCTTTACCCCCCAGACTAACAGGGTACTTGACCTCCTGCCGGTCAGTGCCCTTGTTAGTCCAGCAGCCCACCCACAAGACAGAAACAGCAGAGCAGCCCACCCACAATAAACAGTTACTACACCTGGGTGAGGGAGAATCTTGTCCAGGTTCAGGTGCCTCACCACGGCTGTGTGGGGGACTGGTAGGCTGCCTTGGTAGGTTACTGAGGGGGCAGAGACCAGCGGTACTCTGTCCTGTTGCCAGCACTACCACGGGAGTAGTCTGGTTGGAGCCTGGTTGCTGGAGACCGACTGTCTCCCCTTTAAATACACCGCTCTGCTGCTGGAGACCGACTGTCTCCCCTTGAGTTACACCGCTCTGCTGCTGGAGACCGACTGTCTCCCCTTGAGTTACACAGCTCTGCTGCTGGAGACCGACTGTCTCCCCTTTAGTTACACAGCTCTGCTGCTGGAGACAGACTGTCTCCCCTTTAAATACACCGCTCTGCTGCTGGAGACCGACTGTCTCCCCTTGAGTTACACCGCTCTGCTGCTGGAGACCGACTGTCTCCCCTTGAGTTACACAACTCTGCTGCTGGAGACCGACTGTCTCCCCTTTAGTTACACAGCTCTGCTGCTAGAGACAGACTGTCTCCCCTTTGGCTAAACAGCCCTGTTGTGGGGGGGCAGGACCGACCGTCCCTACCCCCTGTGCTGGAAGTGTAGAGACCCCGGTCCCATCTGCACAGGTGTGGGGCTTACAGTCTCCCCCTGGTACATTACGCTGCCGCTGGGGAGAGGTGGTAACCAGCTCCTCTCCCATTAGAACACTCTGCCGCTGGGGAATGGAGACTGGGCTCTCTATTCCCTGTACATTAATGATCCGCCGCTGGGGAGAGGTGGTAACAATCTCCTCTCCCATGCATACTTCCCGTCTCTGCGGAGGGAGACCGACTGTCTCTCCTCCCAGCACAGAGTCCTGCTGTGGGGGAAAGGGGGCTGGGCTCTCTATTCCCTGCTGGATACTCTGCCGCTGGGGAATGGAGACCGGGCTCCCAATTCCCAACAAATCACACTGCCGCTGGGGAGGGAGGACGGCTCCTTCAGCTCCCTGTAACTTGGGCGCAGAGACCACGGTCCCATCTGCGCTGGTGTGGGGCTTACGGTCTCCCCTTGGTGGGTTAGGCTGCCGCTGGAGAGAGGGTGTAACAAGCTCCTCTCTCTGAACTGTAACCTGCCGCTGGGGATCTGGGCCGACTGCCCAGCATCCCTGTAGGGCCGGTAGAGAGACCTCGATCCCATCTCCACCTGCCATCTGTGGGTCTCTCCAGGACCAAAAAACAGAAAATAAGAGTAAGCGCTAAATACCCAAAAGGCAGCAACCCTATAAGGGGATCTCTCAGAAAACCCTTAAACAAATGACAGATACAGAAAATAGGGTGAAGGGCTGGCGCAGCCCTTCCCCCTATTTTCTGTATCTCTCCAGGACCAGTCTATGAGGTCCCCTACTTCTGCAACTGGTAGTGAAGCAGGGGGTACCTCTGCCGCGTTTTCCCAGCTATAGGCTAGCAGGTCTGGGTCTGCCACCCAGTTTTCCCGGTCTGCGTCCCTGCTCTGCGGCTGGCAGGAATTTAATAGTTCTACATAGTCCATCTCCAGCTCTCGTTCCATGGCAGCGAAACGGCGGAGGTCTTCTCCCAGTCCAATAGATCTCGGGCCCTGTATCATCTCACCTCGGTAATGAAAGATAGCCCAGTACCGTGACTCTGCTGGACTGCCGAAGTCGACATCCTCCACTAAGGCTTTCCACAACAGGCCAGGGCTTGTGTAGTGCTCCCCCTCTGGCTGGATGCCCTCTGCCCTCCACGTCTCTGGCTGGACAGTGCACCACCACAGTGCCCGGTATGAGGCGTCCAGGCTCAGTTCCCTTTCCACGAGGTACTCGAGTTGTCTTACCCGCTGCCCTCCAGGTTGGTCTCCCAGAAGTGGCATCCGCCAGGCCATTTGTTCCTCCAACTGGTATGCGACACCAGGAAGGCGCTGCTGCCGTTGATACTGGACTTCCTCCAGGGCATCGTACCATAATTCTTTCCGGGCATTATCTCTCCATTCTAATTCACTCTCTTCCTCAGGTGTGTGTGTTGCCCAGGGGTCTACGAACCCCATTTTCCCAAATCTTTGTGTAGACAGGGACGCTGTAGGCACACTAGCGTCGCCCTCAATTTGTAAATCCAAATGTACTGTGTCTCCGAGCTGCTTTACCTCGCACTAGGACGCCATCCCACCGCTGCCACCAATGTAACGGATCACCTGGCACCCCGACTTGGTACCTCCGTTAATGGATGCTCCTAGTGCTTCCTGAGGACTCCAAGCACTCTGGCAGACACCATAATCACCGAATCCGAGAAACCTTTTGAATTCTCCCAAGCATATGAATGCTGTAGACCATTGAATAGGAACCATACGAATAGGCTTGTACTCCTAGCAGTCAACTGGAACAGCATGCAATAAATCCTTCCCCCCAATAAAGAGACGACACATCACTTTGAGGGTAAAACAGGAACTCTGGACTGGCTCATCCAGCCTGGCTTTTATTTCCAACTCACACATACAGGCCACACCCAGGGGGAGGCATAAAAGAACCAATGACATAGATGTTACCTCCCACACATCCCCTCCCCTTAGTGTGACACATAATCCCATTATGCATACAGTGTAAAATATACTTTTACACAACTTTCATAACTTTAAAACCATACATCACATTCACATAAAAATACATATCCACAATCAATCCATTCAGGGGAACAACATATTAAAAAATGGCATGAATCCGACCAGGGGTTCAAAAGTTACTAAAAGTATCTTTTGTTCCTTTCTGGCTGGCAGAAAAACATCCCCACAATGCACCCTGGTTTCCTCCCTTCTGCCCTGGAGTTAATTGGAGAAGTAATCCAATTACCCAGGACTAAAGGCAGACTCCATTAACCACATGGTTGCAAAACGACATAAAACACTTTAAAATACATAAAGTCACATTTACACATAACACACAGACATTTCACCTATCCCCAGATAGCTGGGATCTGCACGCACAAAACTACCGAATAGCGCGCAGATCCTACTCACACAGTACAATTGCCATGGAGCTAAAGTCTTTCCCATAGTCTTTCATTATATGGATAGGCTCCATGGTATGGCTATCTGGGGTATCACATTCCCATAAAGTCTGGTCCATAGTCCAAAGGCAAGAGGCGGGCAATCAGCCCCCTCCAAGGACACCGCCACACTCACCCACTCTTCTTGGCATTCCTCCTAAGGCTGTTGGGGTTCTGGGCCGGCTGACCAGCATCCCTGTAGGTCCGGTGGAGAGACCACGGTCCCATTTCCACCTGCCGACTGGGGGTCTTCACAGGACCAGTTTGTGAGGTCCCCTACTTCTGGAGCTGGTAATGAAGCAGGGGGTACCTCCACCAGGTCTCCCCAGCTGTAAGGTGGTAGGTCTGGATCCGCCACCCAGATCTCCTGCTCTGCCAGCTCCCATTCCAGGGTGGCCAGATTGATCAGGTCTGGCTCTATGTCACCAGCTCTACGGAGATCCAGCATGGCTTCCCTATAGTTATTGTGGGGATATTTATGGGATAATAATTGTAAACAGAGAGAATTGCCCACGATTTTCAATTCTCAGATCCCTAAGAACGTTTATCGTTATAAGTGAAATGTATAACCATATACCGGTAATTAAAATCACAAATTGTTATAAAAATATAATTTTATTTTTAACAATTGAAATTAATAATGATGAGTAACATGCATGATAATAATCAATGAATATTCAGTGTAACATGAATATGCAATACAATATGGCAATAATCAATGAATATGCAGTATAAAAATGGTATATATGCAATACCATAGGCAATTTACTTCCTGGTTAATACAACATTGAATCTACAAGCTGTCAAGACTGATTTACGATAGGCTTCACAGAGACAAAGAAAGTTTCACGGGGAGGAGGGGGTTCCTCAGCGTAAAGCAATAAAAACTTAGCTTTCAGCTGGCAGTTAGAAATAACCCTTGCAATGCTGGCTAGACCTCTTCTAGGGATTTAAGATCTACTCCTATGTAATTTTAAATAAAAATAACATTTAACCAATCATCAACCATTTCCTTGATTTTATCCAATGAGAGAAATCTACTATGTTATATTAGCTGATATCTTATTAATTTGTCTAAACAGATATTTAATCTTATTTATAGCAAATCAACACAGCTGGATAATATGGTCATGATATGCTAACGTGATATTAATCACACAAATACATTAATGGCTATATTAATCCCAGCTGCAGATGGGATGCTATAACCATATATATATTCTTTAATAATTAAGATTTCTAAATATGAAATCTAATCATGATTTATCCAGTCATATATCATGCTATTAATTTAATTAATTTAAATTAATTAATTAAATGCCTGTATATTTACCAGTTAAGTAGATATTTTCTCATCAGACGTTCTCAGGTAGCTAAGTGTCATGGGTCTCTTTCTCTGCATGGAGTGTCTTGATTTTCTGAGTGTCCGATTCTGCCTGGATCTCTCTCCTCAATCTTGAATGTCTGAATCTCCCTTGTCTTAACTTTTTAAAGGGGAAATTCCTCTAAGTGATAGCCAATCACAAATGTGGGGTGTGGTTCCCTTCTAGGTAACCAATTTAATATTTTGACTCTAGATGGCAGCATTGTTCCACTACACATACCTATCCAGGAAAGAGTTAACTTTTCCTGGTGGCTATTTTTGACGTCATTTACGTTATCTTTATGTAGCCATAATTTTATATTCACTTGTCAGATCACAGGGTCTTTCTCAGTTTTGTCCAGACTATGCGTCTGCAAATTCTGCTATAATTCCTAAAATTGATAGTTTGTGAACTAAGTTTCACCTTAAACTATAATGGGACGTTGTACAATATCGAAAGTAAAATTTAATTATTTAATCCTCTGTCACCCAGGTCTGGGTTTTTAGAATGTATTATATTCCATTAGTACCTAGACAGTCTGTCCATCCCCCGTTCTCAATGTCTTATCTCTTTGGTTTGATATTACACATTCCATTCAGCTTGGGCAAAGCGGTCAGTTTTAGAGAAAGGATAGAAATTTTGTGTCTCTTTGTTAACTTGAAAATAACAAAATGGAGTCTGGTCTGTTCATTTTTATTTCAGAACATACACTTTGTACTTCTATCATAGCATAAAATGTCTGCCGATATAAATACCCTGACATAACCCCCCTTTAGTGCTTGTCATAGCCAAATAATTTAGCTTATGAATAGGCACTATGGAAGTCACAAGACATAGTGTGCCATCACATCATTTCTGACATAGGCTCATGCGTGGAATGAACATTTTTGTATATATGTGTACCTGTAAGTGTTTTGAACTTTACGCTTAGTACAATCAACCACAATATCATCATTATCATAACACACCCAATAACAATTTTAACATGGATGAACCAGTCAACACGATCAATAAGGTCAGTATCTAACTCAGAGTATTTAAATGTGTCCACAGAAATATTATCTTTCTTGATTGACATTTGGATAGTGTGGTTGGGCTTATGGTCCAGCAAGAACTTTAGATTAGGATCTAGAGGGATATCTAGATTCTGGAAGGGATCCACCATCTCAATAGCACTTTCGAGGACGTCAGTGTACACTGGGTATAGCGTAACGTCACCGATGGTGATACGAGAGTCGTGGGGTACCTTGATTAGTGATACAGGTGCTGGTAAGGCAATTACTTTATTAGTCACCTGGTCCCTGCGAAAAACACTCATGTTTTAAGACACGTGCTTACCAACCATTTATCTTTTACAAAGATAGCATGCACTAACGCATTACTGTCGGTTTTTGACATAGTCACTTGACATGTTTCAGAGCCATGTTTAAGGTACTTGATTCCACACAAGCATTGGTAGAATCGTACACAAAAGGTTTTCCATCACATTGGAAATTATTGTCTTTGAATTTTTCACAGTCATTCAAAATGGGTATTGAATACCAATCTGGTATCCACGGTTGAAAAGCCAAAACATCTGGGGTTTGGACTTTTACATGGATATTGTCCTTCCATGTACCAACGTTGTAAATTGTTTTAATTTGAAAAATGTTTTTGGGAGTTACATATGGTATGACCAATAAAAAGCAAATCTCCATACGTTCCGGATCAATTAAGAGAGGTATAGCGCTCCCCATCTCAAAGGCCAGATTTAATTGCATAGGCTCAATTGTTTCTCCATCCACATTGGCAAGCATCGCATGAACAATATCCTTGGATACAAAATACAGAGGTATGCGTCCCCCTGCCAATTCGATCATTCCAGTTTGCACTTCCAGTGGGAGCTTAGTGGTGTACTAGCAAAACCATTAACAGATTTAGTTAACCAATCATTGTTAACAGGAGTAGTCCCAGAAGATTGGAAGCTAGCAAATCCTGTGCCCATTCACAAGAAAGGTAGTAGGGAGGAGTCGGGCAACTATAGGCCAGTAAGCCTTACTTCAGTAGTAGGGAAAGTAATGGAAACCATGTTAAAGGATAGGATTGTTGAACATCTAAACTTACATGGATATCAAGATCAGAGATGTTACGGACCGTTTCAGCATAAAAGGGGAAAAATCCGTTTAGGCGATAATCCCCTTTTCCCAAACAAGGCACCGCTCCTGCAGAACATCAAAACTCACGAACTGGATATAGGTGAATAAGGTAGCACTCCAGCTGGAACCTCACGAATAGCTGCTAGCAGATGAATAGGAAAAGCAGACATCAGCTTACACTCCTTAGCAATCAATCTCCAACAGCATACAGTGAATCCCCCCAAGAACGAGACAAGGCTCCGTGTTGAGGGTCAAGCAGTGGTCTGTTTATTCAGGGCTACCTGCCCCTGTATTTATGCAGGTCTCCCACCTGGTGGACACTCCCCTAGGGGACCAGATGGAAGACTGAAACAGCAGACAGACATGTATCACTTTCGTACACACAGCCACAATACTTTCCCACCATGCATCTTGGTTTCCTCCTCCCTGCCCTGGAGATAATTAATGAAGTAATTCAATTATCTCCTAAGACAAAGGCCAGACTCCATTATGCACATGGTGACACAGAAACAGACTATCACTTTAAAATACATACAGACACATTTTATACATAAAACACAGACATGTAACATATCCCCAGATAGCTCAGGTCTGGGTGCACATTATTAGGTGAATGGCACCCAGATCACACAAATACATTTTAATTGCCATGGAGCCAAAGTCTTTAATTATACGAACAGGCTCCATGGCAGGCTATCTGGGTTACTACAGTTCACATAAAACATAAACTACCGAATTTCCCTGCATTCACCAAATCCATTCGAATTAGAACCAGGGGCTGGAGGTTCAGCGGTGCCTGCACGGAAAAGTGTCCGATTTTGGTGCATGAAAGCCGGGCAGAAAAGTGTTGGCTGCCCGGGGAGCTCCAGAACAGCGCCACCTAGCGGCCGCTAAGTGTAACAGCGGCCACACAGTTAACAGGCAATTAACCGCTGCTTCAGGGAGGTAAATTGGCAGCACACTCCAGCTTCTGGGTGGCCAATTAACAACGCCGGCCGGCTTCCCACGGCTCTGGGGAGGTTGGTGAACGGCTGTTTGTTCGGTAGATGAAATCTACCGAACTGCTGTGCAGAAAGGGAGAAATAAATACTTCTGCACAGTAAAATTAACCCTTTAGCTGCCGGTCCATAGTCCAGAGGCAGCAGGCAGGCAACCAGGCTCTTCAACAGGGTTTACTTCAGGGAGATCATGCCAAACTAATCATATTAATTTTTTTGACTGGGTAACTAAAATAATAGATTAGGGTTGTGCAGTAGACATTGCTTACCTAGATTTCAGTAAGGCTTTTGACACTGTTGCACATAGAAGGTGTGGCGAAAGGGACCTCACCACTGTTTTTTGGAGGGGAGTGATTGCCAGCCTCATGCCTTGGGACTATGGCCCCTGGGAGATTGGGCACTTTAAAAACAGCATTTGGGGCTTATGGACTTCTATTGGACTGTTTATGGCCCTTGTTAAACTTAAACCCCATGGCAATTTTATTCTGTTCGTGGGATCTGAGCGCTGCTCGGATATATTGAGCGCTTAGATCCAAGCTATGTGGAGATAGGTGAATGTGGGGGTTCTGTTCAGTATGACAGGAATTATGTATTTTTATGTGTTTTTACTGTTGTTGTAAATGGAGATATTTTCTGTATGCTGGAGATAATTGGCTTACCACACCCAAGCCATGCTTGCAGTTGGTCAAAAAGGGACTTCCCAACTAACTTTTGAACCACTGGACCAATTTGTATGATTTTGACATATGTTTGTATTTGGAGTATGCTGTAAGTTTATGTGAATGTGATGTATACTTTTAAAGTTATGAATATTGTGTAAAATTGTGTATTTTCCTGCCTGTGATAATTACGTTAGCCCATTGTGTTCAGTAATCATATCACAGGCAGAGGGGAGGATTTTGTATGTAATTGCTGGGAGTGAGTGTATTGTACGTATTGATTGGTTGTTCTGAAAAACCCTGTGGGCAGTACTATGTGTGTAAAATGTGCATAAAAGCAGAGTGTTGGATTACAGATTCAGTTCTACTTCACCCTCAATTTAGAGCCTCATCTCTTATTTGGGGATCTGCTACAAGGGATTGCTATGCTCTGCATATTCCCTTGCTATAATCACTCCTAAGCTCTTGTAAGAGCTTGTTCCTGCTTCGCTCTGAAGGAAGAGAGGTACGGCCTGCAGTGGTTGTGGTGTCTGCTAGAGTGCTTGAAGCCCTCAGGAAACGCTAGGAGCATCCTTCAACAGAGGTACCCAGTCGGTGTGCCAGGTGATCCGTTACAGAAGGCTTATCAATAAACTGCATTCTTTAAGTTTAGATTCCAATATTGTTGACTGGGTAAGGCAGGGGCTGAGTGACAGGCAACAGAGGTGTTACAGTTGCCCCAGGCTAGCTGAGGGTTGGACTGTAGAAAAGATGCTCCTAGCGCTCAGCAAGGACCATCAGCACCACACCGGACACCAAGAGCACTGCAGATCCCACGAACTGCCGCAGCTTGGTTGGGGTCTCGCCGTCTCCTACCCACCCTGGACCTACGACAAGGCTCTAGGTTCCAGTGGGTGAACCTCTCTTCCTTACAGAGAGCGAAACAGGAACAAACTCTTACAAGAGCTCAGTGAAGCTAAGGGAGTATGAAGAGCATAGCAATCCCTGTAGTGATTATAGCTGTCCCCTCCAAACACGAATTGAGGCTGCGAGCTGAAGGTCAAGTAGAACTGGTTTAATGAGCACAAAGGCATTTCTTATATACAGTTTTCCCCACAAGGTTACCACCCACGTGGACCTTGTGTGCCAATCAACACATTATTGTACAGTTAGACATTCCCAGCTAATGTACACAAACCCTCTGCCCTGCCTGTGATACAATTACCAAACACAATGGACTAACTCAATTACCACAGGCAGAAAATATTCAGTTTTACCCAAAGTCCGTAAGCACCCCAAAACAACAACATATCCCTAAAATTATACATTATACAATGGATAGCCCTGATCTGGGTGAACAACATATCCAAAAATCACCCAGATTAGAGCAGGGGTTTCAAAAGTTTTATGGAAGTCTCTTTTGACCGACCGCAAGCATCTTTCATGCCCAAAACAGTTCCACAGATTTAGGCTGTGCGGCCGGTCTATCTTCTTCTCTATCCTGGAGATAATTGGCTTAAGTGGATGTTGTAAACTTATCTCCAGTAACAGGAAATATATCTAAGTCAAAAACTGTTACAAAAACCACATAAAAATATAATGTTCAACCTATATGTCCAACATACCCCCAGATAGCTTGGATCTGATCACTCGATATATCAGAAAAGCGCTCAGATCTCACGAATACAGTTGGATCGCCAAGGGGTTAAACAATAGCCAGGGCTGATGAGAGATTGAGTAGGGACAAAGCAGCCAGTTTCAACTGGTCTGGCAGTGTCCCTGGGACAACACCCTGCTGGAGAAACAATACGACAGGAAAACGGGGAGGGGAAGAGGCACATTTTCCAATGGATTTAAATGGGCAGAAAAAGTGTTTTAAAATTCAATAAGTCCAAATAGACTTTTTAAATGGCAATACACCCCAGGGGCCATACTCACAGGGCAAGAGGCTGCAAGCAGGCCTCTCCAAAAGTTAGTGGTGAAGTGTAGTTCGTCACAAGAGGGTTTTAGTCAATGGAGTATATTCAAAGCATGGGCTTGTCACTTTTGGGCTACCTCAGGGATCTGTACTTGGACCCATTCTCTTTAATGTTTTTATTAGTGATATCGCAGAAGGTCTCGATGGTAAGGTATGTATTTTTGCTGATGATACTAAGATGTGTGTAACAGGGTTGATATTCCAGGAGGGATAAGCCAAATGGCAAATGATTTAGGTAAACTAGAAAAATGGTCAGAGTTGTGGCAACTGACATTTAATGGGAATAAGTGCAAGATAATGCATCTTGGACGTAAAAACCCAAGGTCAGAGTACAGCATATTTGATAGAGTATTAACCTCAACATTTGAGGAAAGGGATTTAGGGGTGATTATTTCTGATGACTTAAAGGTAGGCAGACAATGTAATAGAGCAGCAGGAAATGCTAACAGAATGCTTGGTTGTATAGGGAGAGGTATCAGCAGTAGAAAGAGGGAAGTGCTCATGCCATTGTACAGAACCATGGTGAGACCTCATTTGGAGTATTGTACACAGTACTGGAGACCGTATCTCCAGAAGGATATTGATACCTTAGAGAGAGTTCAGAGAAGAGCTACTAAACTGGTTCATGGATTGCAGGATAAAACTTACGAGGAAAGGTTAAAGGATCTTAACATGTATAGCTTGGAGGAAAGACGAGACAGGGGGGATATGATAGAAACATTTAAATACATAAAGGGAATCAACACAGTGAAGGAGGAGACCATATTTAACCCCTTAAGGACACATGACATGTCTGACATGTCATGATTCCCTTTTATTCCAGAAGTTTGGTCCTTAAGGGGTTAATCCCTTAAGGACCAAACTTCTGGAATAAAAGGGAATTATGACATGTCACACATGTCATGTGTCCTTAAGGGGTTAAAAGAAGAAAAACTATCTCCACGTGTCTTCTTAACCCCCTATGTGTCTCAGCCCTTCCTCAGCCCCTTCTAAACCCTGCATGTGTCTGAGACAACTCACCAGGGCATTGCGCCCCCCCAGCCGGTGCACCCTAGGCGGTCGCGCCTGCTCTGTGCACACATACTGTAGCGGAGAGCTGATTTCTCGCAGCTATTCTCCACTTTAGATCCAAGGGAGGCTCAGGAACAAGTCATTAGTAAATCCACAGCAGAGTTTCCAGCAGGTAAAAAGGTTCAGCGAAATCCCCACAGCACTCCCAATAACTGGACGACACACAGTTTCAGGAGTAGAACTGACAATCGTTTATTCCAAGGTTTCTTATAAAGCCTGCTCCCATGCAAGGGAGGGAACTACAGTAATTATGACAGTAACCAATACCATTCTTGTTACCTCCCACACATCTCCTCCCCTCAGAGTGAGTCATAATCCCCTTAAGTTGTACAGCACTTTACCCCAAACTTGGATGTACCCCTAAACCATCACATATCCTTAATATCAGGGTACCGCTAGGTAGCCCTGATCTGGGTGAATATAATATCCAAAATTCACCCAGATCGGACCAGGGGTTCGGTAGTTACAGGCAGGGGAAGTTTGACCGACCGCACACGAGTTGGTATCCGAAAAGGGTTCCACGAGAATGGGCCCTGCGGTCGGTCTCCGTTCGGCAGTTAAAACAGGCATTTATAATTGCCATCCACATTTACATTCACCTAGATAGTGATTCCCTCATTCGGTACTTTATTACTACCGAATGGGGATTCGTTATGTTTCTCCGTTCGGCAGTTACGGAGCTCTGGAGGTCTCAGCGGTGTTTGGTTGTTTGAGTGTCCGATTTGAGTTCCAGGCACTCGACGACCAAACACCGCTGGGATTTTCATGCGTAAGATGGCCGCCGCCACGTGTACGCATGCCGAATGGCGGCCACCCAGATACAATGCTAATGAGCCGGTTAACTTGCGGTTGGAAGGAATGTGAACTTTAATAGCCGGCACACTTCTCTCTGGGGTGGTCCCTCCGTTCGGTAGTTTCCATAAGTATATAGTACGGATGGAAACTACCGAATACCATACAATTCACATAATACACACACGAATAGCAATTTCAACATAGGGAAAACATATACAAACACAGTCACACCGGCATTTTGCAGGACAGGCTCACTGCATTCCGCTACACTGCTCCCCCTTGCCCACAAGCCGGCATACACAGTCTGATCCCACAGGATCGGCTTGGGGATGACCGGGGTGCTCACGGATCATTTCTCCAGATCAGTTTGTCGCGACAACCCGTCGGCGTTTCCATTTTGCTTACCCGGGCGGTATTGAATGTTAAAGTCAAAAGGCTGCAGCGCCAAACTCCAGCGCAGCAGCCTGGCATTGTCCCCAGCCACCCGGTTCAGCCAGACTAACGGGTTGTGATCCGTGAGCAGCGAAAAAGCCTGTCCGTACAAGTAGGGTTGCAATTTCTTCAAGGCCCACACCACAGCCAGGCATTCCTTCTCGATGGCGGCGTAGCTTACTTCCCGGGGTAAAAGTTTGCGACTGATGTAAGCCACGGGATGTTCTCCGCCATCGGCCCCGACTTGGCTCAATACTGCCCCCAATCCAAACATAGAAGCGTCTGTGTGAACAAGAAAACGTTTAGTTGGATTGGGAGCGGCCAAGACAGGGGCATTAACAAGTGCATCTTTCAAGTGTTGGAATGCCTGCTCACACTCCGGGGTCCAGGTTACTTGGCGGGGAAGGTTTTTACGTGTCAGGTCCGTGAGGGGTTTGGCCAGGGCACTATAATTGGGGACAAATTTCCGGTAATACCCTGCTGTCCCTAGGAAGGCTAACACCTGGGTTTTAGTTGTCGGGGTAGGCCACTGTGATACTGCCTCTACTTTGGCGGGTTCCGGCTTCTGCTTACCACAGCCCACTCTGTGGCCCAGGTACTGTACCTCGGCCATCCCAATACTACATTTAGCTGGTTTTAGGGTCAAACCAGCCTCCCGGATCCTGTCTAGAACCGCTCCTATATGGGCCAAGTGTTCCTGCCAGGTATCGCTAAATATGGCAATATCATCGAGATATGCGCAGGTATAGTCTTGGAACCCATCTAGGAGGCGGTCCACCATCCGCTGGAAGGTAGCCGGCGCGTTTTTCATCCCAAACGGCATGACCTTAAATTGGTACAGGCCGAATGGGGTGACAAAGGCGGACTTAGGGATGGCTTCCGGGGCTAAGGGAATCTGCCAATACCCTTTGCACAGATCAATCGTAGTAAGGTATTGTCCCCTGGCCATCCGGTCTAGTAATTCATCGATCCTAGGCATCGGGTATGCGTCGGATACGGTCTTCTCATTCAGTCTCCTGTAGTCCACGCAAAAGCGGGTCGTGCCGTCCCGCTTTGGTACGAGGACCACTGGAGATGCCCAGGGACTATCTGAGGGCTCAATCACTCCTAACTGTATCATCTCCTCAATCTCTTTGCGCATATTCTCCCGGACCGCTTTAGGGATGCGGTATGGGGTCTGGCGCATGGGAAGTTGACCGGGGGTGTCTACTCGGTGGGTGGCCAGAGGGGTGTATCCAGGTACATTAGAAAAGGTCTCCTGCTTTTCCTGCAGGAGTTGTTGTACCTCGATACGCTCCTGTGGGCTCAACCGATCCCCCAATACAACTGCTCCTAAATCCCCAGCCAGCTGTCCATCTTCTAACAGATCGGGGAGGGGTAGGCTGTCGCTCTCTTCAGAGGTGGGGGCGCAGATAGCTGTCACCTCCTCTGAACGCTCCTGGTAAGGTTTCAGCATGTTCACATGGATCATGCGTCGCCCCCCATTCCCTGCGCAGTGGCCAATTATATACGTGGTGTCACATCGTTGTTCTACCACTTTATAAGGGCCTTGCCAGGCGGCCTGTAGCTTATCGTGTCGGACAGGTTTTAAAATTAAAACTTTCTGTCCGACCTGAAAGCTGCGGTCCCTGGCGCCCCTATCGTACCAGGTGCGCTGACGCGTCTGAGCTGCCTGTAGGTTTTCCTTTACCGTCTTGGTGAGTGCTTCCAGGCGATCTCGGAGGGCCAACACATATGGTACAATAGGGGTACCGTCCACGCTACGGTCTCCCTCCCAGTGCTCTCTAATCAAGTCTAGGGGTCCCCTTACCCTCCTCCCAAACAGCAGTTCAAAGGGGGAAAATCCTGTAGATTCCTGCGGCACCTCCCTGTAAGCAAACAGTAAGTGCGGCAGGAATTTTTCCCAGTCTCGGTGAGTCTCGGCGAAGGTTCGGAGCATCTGTTTTAAGGTGCCATTGAACCGTTCGCAGAGCCCATTAGTCTGGGGGTGGTACGGAGCACTAATTATAGGCTTAATTTTGCAGAACTTCCAGAGTTGTTGGGTAACCTCTGCCGTGAACTGAGTGCCCTGATCCGAGATGATCTCCCTGGGTAACCCCATCCGGGAGAAAATCTGCATCAGCGCCTCAGCCACCGTCTCTGCATGTATATTTGTTAAAGCTACCGCCTCGGGGTAGCGAGTGGCATAGTCCACTACGGTCAGGATGTACCGTTTGCCCGAGGGGCTAGGTTTCCGGAAGGGGCCTACAATATCTACGGCAACCCTATGAAAGGGTTCTTCAATTATGGGTAGGGGGTGCAGCCTCGCCTTACGCTTATCCCCCCTCTTTCCCACCCTCTGGCACGTGTCGCAGGTATTACAGTACCTGCGTACCTCCTGGCTAATCCCTGGCCAGAAGAAACTTTGGGTCAATCGATATCTGGTACGGCTGACCCCCAAATGTCCGGATAGCGGAATATCGTGCGCTATCCGGAGTAATTCGGTTCGGTACCTCTGAGGTACCACCAGCTGCCTTGTAGCAATGGGGTCTGACCCATCTATCTGTTTACTTGTTTCCCGGTACAATAGCTGTCTGTCCCATACAAATCTTTCCCCCTCTGCCCCCGGTTGGATAGAGGTGACCTTGTCTCGGTATACCTGTAAGGTAGGGTCAGTGATTACCTCGGCTACAAACTCGTCAGGAGGGGCCCAAGGGATACAGTCTAGGGAAGGGGAGGAATTTCTTACCTGGACCTCCGGCAGTGCGTTGTTTTGTTGGGTGCGGGCCTGTTGCCTGGTGACTACTGGGTGTGCTTCTTCAGTAGTTTGTGGTTCAAATGCGGAGGTGAGTTTGCCCAGATCATTCCCCAGGACCACCTCAGCAGGTAATTGCGGCATTAGTCCCACTTCCACATTCCCGAACCCCGCACCCCAATGCAAATGTACCCTGGCTGTGTCTAGCCGATACACGGCTCCCCCTGCAACCCTGACAGCCACAGTCTTATTCAGCTTGGCCTTGTCCGAAACCAAATGGCTTTGCACCAGGGTGATAGTGGCTCCCGAGTCTCGGAGCCCCTGCATAGGCTTCCCTTCCAGATATACGGTCTGCCTATGGTGCTGGCGGTTATCCGCATGTGCCTGTAAGGGGTTGGCCTCATGCAGCACTTCCCACTGTTCCACAGTCGTGACTGGAACGGCAGAGCTGTAGGGAAGTGGTACCTCGTCCTGGTAATGATGTGCTGCTGCTCTTGGTGGTGGTGGTGGAGGCCCTGGTCGGATCCAGGTGTTGCGTTCCCTGGACTGCGGACAATCTCGCTGGTAATGTCCCCACCTCTGGCATCGGTGGCATTGCACAGAAGCAGGTGTGCGGTATCTCTGCTGCGCTGCTGCTGGTGCTGGTGGAGGAAGGGGTCTTGGTGGGGGTTGAGGGTTAGGAGAAAATGAATTTACCCCTAGTGGCCGCATGGCCGGTTTGGTACCCACTGCCTTGGTTTGTCTGCGAGCATCCATAAAGTCATCTGCCTTTTTGGCAGCCTCGGTGAGGGTGGTGGGGTTACGATCCCTCACCCATTCCTGTAGTTCTGAGGATATACCCTCATAAAACTGCTCCAACAGCATCATTTGTAACAAGTCCTCCATGGACCTCGCTTTACTCGACTGCATCCACCCAAGAGCTGCCCTTTCTAGTCGGCAAGCCCACTCTGCATGTGAATCTTTGTCCACCTTTTTCAATTCCCTGAAACGTCTCCGGTATGCCTCTGCTGTTATTGCATACCGGGCCAGGATAATCTCTTTCACCCGGTTATAGTTCCTAATTTCCACATCTGGTACAGTGCGGTAGGCTTCCGCTGCCCTTCCTGACAGCCGTCCTGCTAATATGGGCACCCACTCTTCCCTTGGTATGTTATGCAGTGTACACAGTCTCTCAAAGTCCTGGAGGAAGGCATCTATATCCTCCTCTGCTTCCACATACGTTTTAAAAGCTTGATAGGGAATTTTGGGCTTACCCTCTTGTGCCACAGCTCCTGCTGTACTTCTTTCTGGTGTTTGTGGTCTCCTATTTCTCTTCACAAACTCCTGCACCTCTGTCATGGTTTTAGAGATGATCTCTGTGGGTGGGTTTTCCCCATAAAAGGCCAGTCTGTATTGTAACTGCCTTTGGAACTCCTCCTGTTCTGTTTCAGGTCTTTGTTCCGTGGCCTGGACCTCCTCTGCTCTGTATTCTGCCATTACTTCGGTGATAAGCGTTGCTTTGGATTTGCTGCTGGCAGAAACACCTTTCGCTTCCAGAAGGTCTTTCAATGTGGTTCTTTTTAGCGTAGAAAGGTCAATCTCCATTAATCCTTGTTCCTCTGTGAGTCTGGATCCCAGCGCTGCCAACCAATGTAGCGGAGAGCTGATTTCTCGCAGCTATTCTCCACTTTAGATCCAAGGGAGGCTCAGGAACAAGTCATTAGTAAATCCACAGCAGAGTTTCCAGCAGGTAAAAAGGTTCAGCGAAATCCCCACAGCACTCCCAATAACTGGACGACACACAGTTTCAGGAGTAGAACTGACAATCGTTTATTCCAAGGTTTCTTATAAAGCCTGCTCCCATGCAAGGGAGGGAACTACAGTAATTATGACAGTAACCAATACCATTCTTGTTACCTCCCACACATCTCCTCCCCTCAGAGTGAGTCATAATCCCCTTAAGTTGTACAGCACTTTACCCCAAACTTGGATGTACCCCTAAACCATCACATATCCTTAATATCAGGGTACCGCTAGGTAGCCCTGATCTGGGTGAATATAATATCCAAAATTCACCCAGATCGGACCAGGGGTTCGGTAGTTACAGGCAGGGGAAGTTTGACCGACCGCACACGAGTTGGTATCCGAAAAGGGTTCCACGAGAATGGGCCCTGCGGTCGGTCTCCGTTCGGCAGTTAAAACAGGCATTTATAATTGCCATCCACATTTACATTCACCTAGATAGTGATTCCCTCATTCGGTACTTTATTACTACCGAATGGGGATTCGTTATGTTTCTCCGTTCGGCAGTTACGGAGCTCTGGAGGTCTCAGCGGTGTTTGGTTGTTTGAGTGTCCGATTTGAGTTCCAGGCACTCGACGACCAAACACCGCTGGGATTTTCATGCGTAAGATGGCCGCCGCCACGTGTACGCATGCCGAATGGCGGCCACCCAGATACAATGCTAATGAGCCGGTTAACTTGCGGTTGGAAGGAATGTGAACTTTAATAGCCGGCACACTTCTCTCTGGGGTGGTCCCTCCGTTCGGTAGTTTCCATAAGTATATAGTACGGATGGAAACTACCGAATACCATACAATTCACATAATACACACACGAATAGCAATTTCAACATAGGGAAAACATATACAAACACAGTCACACCGGCATTTTGCAGGACAGGCTCACTGCATTCCGCTACACATACTACACACATATGATACCTCCACATGTTATGTTTAATACAAGAAAAGAGTGGAACTTATAACGATAATTGACAATGAGGCTCCATTTCAGGAGTGTCTTAGTTTAATGTAATTTTTCAGATTTCACAGATATGTATTTGTTAGATATAAAGGATAAGTATAACATTATCTTAAAAATCCTAGAATAAAAATAAAATCACAGTTCCCTTTTAAAGAAGTAAATAAAGTATGGTGGAAAGCATTTCGGGTGGGCATTCTGGTGTTTGAGGCGTCACAGCATTCGAAATGATACAGTTCCTATATTTCAGACATATATATTTTTTGAAAGTAGTTATTGCTGATATTGTAACATTTAGTCCTGTACATTAGCGATGCAAGAAAACACGCTGAATAACTTTATTAACATTTTGTGTCAAGGACAAATTGAATCTCCACAGTGTTCTATCTTCAATGAGTGATTTATCTCCATATTTTTCTTGTAATCCTTTAGTGTGAAAAATAATGGCTGTGTCTTTTGAGACATGTTCATGTTTGCCTTTACTCTTTAAAATTCCATGGACTCTTATCTGATAGACCTGTCTGGGGTCTACTACAAATTTATAGGAATTAATATATTTATTGTTTGGGTCCCTATAGTTGTGAAGTAGGATATTAACCCCAGGAATGTCCTCCCAAATGTTCAATTCAGACCTATTAGCAGATGTTTTGAAAACATGATTTTCGAAAATTAAGACGCTGGTCTGTGGATATTGCTGTTGAAGACTCTGCATTAACGACCCCCAATTGTAGTGCTTTCGCGGAAGAATGATTTCATCAATGTCATTAAAGAAGACAAACTTACTTCTATACATATTCCTGTATAGACAGTCATTTAAAGTGGCTGTTTGTCCATAGTAGTGAACCTGACTATTTTTATTTAAGTAAAATCGCCATAATTTAGATGTACGTAGGAATTTGTCTATTGGCCAAGGAACGACCTCTAGAATTCCCTCTTCCACGTAATATTGTAAGACTTTGTCCACATTCTCATGACACTTGTTGACATAGATTGTAACTCTTCCAGCTCCAAGCAGTTTATACATTTCAATGCTTTGGATAGTCTGTAGAACATTATTATAATCTCTGTACATGGTGGAAATGCAGACGGTGAAATTGACAGACAGAGTATGAGGAGGACGGTTTCTGACTTCAAACAACGGCAGCTGAGTTATGTTTGTGGCATTGGACCAATGGGCAGATATGTAATGATAGGAACAGTTTGGAGGCTCAGTACATAACAGGTCAGCCGTTCCATATGGATATCCATACCTTTCTGCATGGAGGTCTACCTCTGCTGTGACTGTCACGGAGGAGCTATGGATACAGTGGAACCAACAATAAAGCTCTCTCACTGAATGATGTATAATAGCAAGCACCCGGATACTGGGTGTAGGTCCTCGGGGGTCATAGTACGGAGCCAGGATAAAGGTCTGGTTATCACCCAGAGCAGTTATTGTGCTGTTTGCAATGTTTGGAACATATAGTATTCTACTTCCAGGCTTCTCCTCCTCTGGTTGTTGGTTATCACCCGGAGCAGTTATTGTGTTACTTGTATCATTATTAGCATGTAATATTTTTCTTCCAGGTTTATCTTTCTCTGATTTGTAGTAATAATATGATATTAATACAAAGGAAATAAGTTGGGTGCAGATAAAACATTTCTTCATGGTTCTAGTGGTGATCAAGGCTCAGCCACCTGCAGAAAAACATGGTATTAGGAAATATATAAAATAACTTTTTAATCTTGTTTCAAATGGAAATACTTTGATCCTTTAAAAGAACCCTCCAAACACATAAAATCTGTAATTTTTTACAACATTTTATAAAAGTTCAGAGTTAAATAGAAATCGACTCTTTAGGACTGGACGCTGAACGTTAATTAACGAATGTAAATATGAGAGCTGGGCAGCTTACTTTGCTTCCATTAGCTACACAGAGATATTGTCACATCCTGTGTCGTGTCGGGGAAAAAGGGGATGGCTTGCAACGGCTACAGATACCAGGTATGCATGCAGAAAAAAATACATGTTATTACCTCGACTAAAATATGGAAAAATGAATAACAAATACATTAGCCGTCTCTTTTAGTTTTTCTTTCTTACTTTTCCTATATTGGCCTCAATTTAATACTGTAAGATAAGCTTTTCAAATTATTAATTTTTTTTTCGACAATCTTTTACTTTTTTTTTTAATTGACAATTTTAATTAGTTCATGTTCATAAATAAATAAATTATTTTAAAAAATGGATCACACGACGTGTTAGTAGGTTGATTTCGGAATTCTGGAATCCCAGCTGTTTCCTTGTGTTTAGAAGTGCGTATACTGCATTGGACCCATGCTCCACCTTGAAGACAGGACCCTCCGCAGACTAACTATTATTCCGATTGGCATTTATATAGCACCAGCTAATTCTGTAGAACTTCTATTAAAACAGGGATACATTTAACCATAAATTAGATAATTACAGAATGTTACAGGAACAGGTAGTTGAGGACCCTGCTCAAACAAACTTAAAGTCTAGAGGAAGTGGGGTATTAGAACACAATAGAGCAGCACTAAACAAGGTGGGAAAGGTGAGAGTGGAGTGTGGCCCTTTAGGCGAGCAAGAGACAGGTTTGTAAAATAGACGTTACGCTGGGAGGCCATAAGCATTTCTGAAAAAGATGGGTATTGAGTTTACAGACTGTAGCAAGGCATTACAGCTTCTGGGGAGACCATTTAAGAGAGAATAACAGGAATCCATGAGAGAAAATACCAGAGCATGGACAAGCTCTTTAGTAGCATTTTGTGTAAGAGAAAGGAGGAGGCAGGCAATATTTTAATGGTGGAATAGACATGTTTTAGCTATAGACTGGACATGAGGTGCAAATGTGAGGCCAGGATCAAAGAAAACAACAAGACAGCAAGCTTGCAAGGATGGGATGAGGCAAGTACCATCAACCTGCAGGGAAAGTGAAAGAAGAAGATCAGCATTATGAGGAGAACATATAAGAAACTCAGTTTTAGAAAGATTGAGTTTCAGAAAGCGGAGGACATCCAGTCAGAGATGGATGAAAAGCGGTGACACATTGTAGGACAGCAAGGGAGAGATCAGGGAAGAGAGATAAACCTGGGTGTCATCGGCATACAGGTGGTATTGGAATCCAAATCAATTAATAGGTTTGTCAAGAGAAGCGGTATAAAGAGAGAACAAAATGGGACCAAGAACCGAGACAGGACATGGGGAGGAGGAGTCATTGGAAAAGGGACACTGAATGAACGGGAATGGGGTCACCCGTTCACTGTGGATCTCGGTGAGTCTGTATAGCCTATCCTGTACCCAGGTAAACCTATAAAACACCTTGCTCAGTATCTGCCTTGTCTTGATACTTATGTAGTGAGAGATCCTCCCGAGTTTCCCTCCCAAACTTCTCTGGGGTGTCCCAGGCTAAAAGGGCTCAGTCTAGGGTCACAGTCGGGATTTGGTCTCTTTCCTGGGTCTCTCTGGCATGTGAGTCGGCTTCGGCATTCCTAGCTTGCAGGTGGGTGGTGACAGGATGGGCTTCAGCAGGTTCGCTGGGGATGTAGGCAGATGTTAGGGGACCCAAGTTGTTCCCCAATAGGACTTCAGCAGGTAAGTCCTTTATAACTCCCACGTTCCCGGATCCAGCTCCCCAATCTAGATGTACACGGGCAGTAGTAGACGGTACACAGCTCCCCAGATACCCGGATGACCATGGTTCATCCAGTGTGTCCTTTGTCTTTTACCAGGTGGCATTGGACTAAAGTCAAGGTAGCTCCAGTGTCTCTTAATCCATGGGGTGATTGCCCGACTACCAGCACAATTTGCCGGTAGTGTTGTCGGTTGTCCCGGGTGGCTGCTTGCACTGGATCAGCCATGTTACAAAATGCCTTTTGTAACTGTCTCTTTAAGTGACGTGGAAATTTAGACCACCGTTACTCAACTTTTTGGTTAGAATCTTTTGAGTAATTCTAGGTTTTTTATAGTTCCAAATAAAATTATTAAAACTTGATTGAATCATTGCTAACCAGGGTACAGGGACTTTAAGTGGAATCATGGAGAACAAGTATAGCCATTTAGGTAGAATATATGAGTTAATAATATTGATTTTGCCTTGCCATGAGGTTTCTAAATTTCTCCATTTTTTAAGTTTGAGATTCATGTTACGGATGAAAATCAATATATTCCTCTCCATTATTCCAGCCGGCTTAGCAGTTATAACTAGTCCCAAGTAGTTTATTTCTAAATCTGTCCATATGAATTTGTAAGTGTCGGCTAAGATAGTGACTTGTTCACTATTCATATTCATGAACATTACTGTGGATTTGTTAATATTTAATTTGACATTTGAAATAATGGAGTATCTATCAATTTCAGACATTAAAGATTTCAAAGACGACTCTGGAGAGGAGAGCGTGAGTAGCGCATCATCCGCATAAAGAGATATTTTAGCATCCAGAGTATTCATTTGAACACCTCTAATCAGTGGATTGTTCCTGATATTAATAGCCAGAGGCTCAATGGACAGAATATACAACAAGGGGGAGAGCGGACACCCTTGACGCGTGCCATTTTTGAGTGCAAACCACCCTGCGGTAATATTAGGGCCCACAGTGCGTGCAGAAGGGGCGGAATACAAAGCCATTATGGCCTTGTGTATCCAGCCTGTAAACCCAAAAGCAGTAAGAACTTCAGCTAAGTAACCCCACCCGACCCTGTCAAATGCTTTTTCGGCATCTAAAGACAGGGCCAGGAGGGGAAACTGATCTCTATTGGCCAAGTCTACGATGTCTATTATTCTCCTAGTATTGCTGGATGCTAACCTACCCGGTACAAACCCAATCTGATCCGGATGGATCAGGGTCGTAATTATGGACTTGATTCTCTCCGCGATTATAGCCGCATATATCTTCATGTCTACGTTAATTAGCGCTATAGGTCTATAATTACTAGGATCGGTGCTAATTTTATTTTGTTTTAGTATTGGAATAATATTTGCTTGTAGTAGTTCAGTTGGAAAGGACTCATTTATGGCTATTTGATTAAACATTTCCGTTAAAGGTTTAGTCAATAAAAACTGCATATGTTTATAATATAAATTTGAAAAACCATCCGGACCCGGGGTTTTATTAATGGATAATCTGTTCATTTGAAACTGAACTTCGTCCTCCGAAATGGTTTTATTTAAGTTTAATAAATCCTGGTAAGTAACTTTTGGTATCTGCGTATCGCGTAAATAATTTTTGATATCGTTAGCCTTACAGTTTTAAATTATACAAATCTTCATAGAATTGGTTAAATTTTTCCCCTATTGAAGAAGGGGTCGAGTAGACCTTTTGACCATCGATCAATTGTTCGACTCTATTTTTTGCATTATGATTTTGCAATCGTTTAGACAGATTTTTATTTGCTCTATTCCCCGTATGGTAATTATTTAGTTTTAATTTGTGAATATTTATTTTAATTTTCTGTTCGACCTTTAAATTTATTTGTTTTTGTAAACCATTTAACTTAGTTTTAATTTCTGCAGAGGGATTCTGTTTATTTAATTTCGATAGATTATAAAACTCGATATACAAATCACTTAGAGTCTTTCCAGTTTTAATCTTCATAATGTGGGCTAATTTAATTAGATATCCTCGCATGACTGATTTATGTGTACACCAATTATTTGCTGGAGATGTATCAGAGGAGCTATTTTCTAGCCAAAAATATTTTAGTAATTGGGTTAGTTCCTCCTTACTCTTTGGGTCATTAATAAGAGCATCGTTCAATCTCCAAGTATTTCGAACTGGGGGAGATTTATTTCCAAGCTCCATTAGAATAAAACTATGATCTGACCAGATACTATCTTTAATTTCACTTGTATTACATAATGGAATCGAATTTGCATCTAGTAAACAAAAATCAATCCGTGAATATGAACCGTGTACACAGGATTGGTGAGAGTAATCTTTATCAGTTGGATGTAATATTCTCCATATATCGTGCAGATTGTATTGTTTGCAAATATTATAGAGTTTTTTAGCCTGCTTAATAGTTCTTTTATCGATTAAAGTGCCAAATGTGTACAACTTGTCCATTTTAGGGTCACTCACACAATTAAAGTCCCCAGCTATAATTGTAGATTATGCTAGCTTTAGTGTACCTATAATCTTAATTTTATTAATGACAGGAGGCGAGTATTTGCTTAAGTCTCTCTTTACTAGAACTCCACAGCAGCACAGAAAAACAACCAATCAGAAAAAAGTTAGGTACTATAAAACTCCCCTCCCCATGCATGATTTCCTCTTTCAAGCTGCGACAAAAACAGAATAAAAGGCAGAGAACATCATGGGGAAGAAACAAAGTCCTAGATACGATGAATATAACGACGTCCACCATCCGAGAGTAACCGTCAAACTAGATAGTGTTGATGGACGGTAAACTGAAACGAGAGAAAAACAGAATCGAACAGGTTGATTATCCAATGAAATGTACTCTGAATAAACATGTAGGTACCCAATGTAGCAACCAAAATTAACCTTAATATGTAGATATCCCAACCCTACGTATGAAAATTAACATAAATATAAGAACAGGCGACAGGTAGCAGAGACAACAAACAAAGTTGCATACGTACCTGATTAATCCAATTTTTTAACATAAAACAAGGGTGGGAAAAGAATGGGTGGGAAATACTCGCCTCCTGTCATTAATAAAATTAAGATTATAGGTACACTAAAGCTAGCATAATCTACAATTTTATAACATGACAGGAGGCTTCGTATTTGCTGTTTTAACGCTCAGTCAACAAATCCAACGCCGTTTGTTTCGCTGGTACCTATACTCGGGGTTACCCGAGCAATCCCAAATGGACTTTCCAACTGCGATAGATGACAATGCAGCGACCGATGGGAATGCCAGTTGATTGAGTATCCCAAGAACGGAAAAACATCCTCTGCTGATAGATCCAATGTACGTGTTGTCGCGACCTGTTACCTACCAGCTGGTCCATTGAGCTGGCAAACTGACCTATTAGCCATTTCCTTGCAGTCATAAAATTTCAAAGGTCATTTGCGGACTTAGAGCCGCGATAAGACACTGCCACTATGTCTCAACTCTTGATGTATAATGTTGCTCCACCGATAGTGCCAGGGTCACCTGGCAATGTGGCCTTGCAGGCAGATCTTCAATCTCAAGTAATGCGTCTAAGACCACCACCCAATCGCAATAGAACCGAGTAGGACCTGTCATTCCCTCCTGGCCTACTCGGTGAGATGTCTCCTCCGAGAATAAATTGTAATGCAGGCAAGAGTGTGATCAAAACTAGCCGTATCCCAAGTGATTACAAAGGTCACTTGGAATATTGGAATCTTCGGACGCGGTAGCTGCAAGACTCCAAACGGGACGTCCATTCAGGGATCCGAACTGAACTTGTGTGGAGGAACAGTGGTCGACTATTCTGGGAGTAGCGAATCCCAGGAATAATCAAAGTGATGGGCAGTGCCAAACCGGAGGGCAGATTTCTAACCAGATATGTCCTCGTCTAAGAGTGAAAGGTGTCTGAGTAGGAGTCGGGGAACACCAGGTACCCCCATAAAGTCTTGTAGGTCTCCATGATGGTAGTTGAAAAGTAGGTTAGTGCAAATCCAGAGCCGAACGGCTCCCGTGAGGGATAAATAGAGTATAGACGGAGGACCCCCATCTCCGAACCCTGATCACCAGGTATGCCTTCCGAGGAGATGGGGTAATCCTGTCATCTCGTCCCAAGATCGTAATGGCCGGAGTACTCAATACAACCGGGGTTACCGGTCCTGCCATGTGATCCATGCGAACGATTTACCTTCAGACCAGGTAAAAGGCCTTCCTTAATCTTGTTACTCGAGCAGGGCAGTGCCCGTTCGCTCTATGAAGGTCTCCGTATCTCCTGTGACCTAAATATGGGAGAAACTGTCTGCGCAGTTTTCCGCAATGGTCTGGATATCCAAAAACAGAAGGCAATCCTCTGTTTGTATGGTGCAGAATATACCAAAATCTGCACTCCCGTAATACCTGAGGACCATCCGTTAGCTATATCATCACCAGGAGTGTGTGTAAATAAGTGGGAGACTCCCCCCGTTATACCTCAGTGAGAATGTCTCGCGTGGGTTAGAGCGGTCTGGATCCAGTAGATCCATAACAGGAGATAGAATAGAGGGATCCAGTCTAAAATGTATATCTTGTATGACTAGGCAGTCCTCTATAACAAAATCAGTAGTACGGACGTCAGATCCTATTGAATGCAGGAGGGACGCTCCTATATGTAGTCATCGATGTCTCGCACAGGTACAAGCCTGTTTGATGAGCAAATGGCCGGCCCCGTAGAGTGTCGAGTGTATGAGAGAGCCGAGATGATGGAGGGTCGCACCCTCCTGTGTTCCAAACTAGAGCCCCTAGAGACTCAGGGTGACCAATTGTAGGGTACACCGAAAACCAATATCAGTATAAGGCTGATGGCAATCTACTGAAAAAAACAACAATGAAAAAGAAAACTACCAACTGACCGCCCAGATCCCGTGCGCGCGCGCGGGGTCCAGGACGACCGTTGGTAGCCTGAGGAAAGCTGGAGACGTTCTCCGCAATCCACAAGCACCCGGGAGGTCGGGGGAGGTCAAGTCAGGCCTCTCGACGACCCGAGCGAAAGGAAAAGGAAGTCGCGAAAACTAAAAAAAATAAAAATAACGTAGACAAGAGAAAGATACATAAATTCTAGATCAGACAGAAGGCAAATAGCGGGCCGGAAGGTAAGACAGGTAAGCCCCACTGAACAGAGCCAGGAGCTAACCTAACGTGGGAAATAACTACCGATACCTCTAAGGATACCGGGAAGCAGATACGGAGGTAGATGTAAAAGACAAGGAAAAACACTGCGTTCTCCTTAGGTGTCTGAGCACCGATCCTTGCCTGTGCGAAGTTTTCCTTGGAGATGTATGACCGGGGTCCGTATAAAAAACCCTGCCCTTCAGGCATGAGGTTTAGGGTCTTCACCCTACCCACCATATTCAGATGGCCGTATTCTGGTGTCCTCTTGGATAGTATGGCAATGGTGCCTGTGTGGACACCTGCCTATTTCCATGTCACTGGCGGGCACCGGCATTGCCTCAGTGATATTCCCCCTGGCCTGTGGCCTAGAAGGGGTCTGGCACCAATAGAGCAGGCCCGTCAGAAGGGCACAGGCCCAGCAGGCCAAACGAATGGGCACAGGATAGTCGGCCAAGCAACTAGGCACGGACATAGCAGGCCATACAGATATACACAGACATAGCAGGCCGTCTTAATAGGCACAGACATGGCAGGCCGTCTTAATAGGCACAGACATAGCAGGCCGTCTTAATAGGCACAGACATAGCAGGCCGTTCTTATGGGCACAGACATAGCAGGCCGTTCTTATGGGCACAGACATAGTAGGCCGTTCTTATGGGCACAGACATAGCAGGCCGTTCTTATGGGCACAGACATAGCAGGCCGATCTTATGGGCACAGACATAGCAGGCCGATCTTATGGGCACAGACATAGCAGGCCGTTCTTATGGGCACAGACATAGCAGGCCGTTCTTATGGGCACAGACATAGCAGGCCGTTCTTATGGGCACAGACATAGCAGGCCAATCAATGGGTTGTGTATTATTGTTATAGTACGATAACATGTTATTCAAAATAGCGCCCTCCGATTCCGGAGCGCATTACAATGGGTACGGAATGAGTAATGGGGACCTCCGAGTTTCAGTAGAGGTCCCCAAGAATAGTAGATCCTCAGAGCATCCTGTGACATAGGACCTCTAGACGCCAACCCGTTAGGCAGCGTAATGCCGTATGAATAACCTGAACCGGGACTGGCGGTCCCTAAATGCCCAGCAGGCAAATAGTGGTATTCCATCCGTATTGGGTATAAGTTGTTCCAGAGGCTATCATGTCCATGACTGTAAGATACACTGAGCAATACTCTCCTTATACTGTGAATTGGTATGTACCAGTTTGAGTCAGAGCCAGGTCTGTAAGCGAGAAATATATGCCATGGACAGAGAAATCATACCAGAGTAGTCTCATTAGAGACCTCTAGCTGGACAGAAAAAATATATACTGAGAAGGAGATGAATCCTAGAGCTAACTGGCACTGTAAACACCCTGTACAGAGTCTGTGTAACTGAGTTCATATATACCTGTAACTCACAATAACCTGTGACATATCCCATCAGGCACTCACAGAAACCTGTTGATATACACTGTCAGCAAAACTCACATCAATCTGCGATATACACAGTCAACAGAAAACACGCAGCAATCCGCGATATACACCGACAACAAACCCACAGTAAACCGTGATACACACTGTCGGTAAAACTCACAGAATCTGTGATATCCACTCTCAGTAAAACTAATATGTGATATACACTGTCAGCAAAACTAATATGTGATATACACTGTCAGCAAAACTAATATGTGATATACACTGTCAGTAAAACTAATGTGTGATATACACTGCCAGAAAACTAATATGCGATATACACTGTCAGGAAGACTAATATGTGATATACACTGTCAGAAAGACTAATATGTGATATACCCTGTCAGAAAACTAATATGCGATATACACTGTCAGGAAGACTAATATGTGATATACACTGTCAGAAAACTAATATGCGATATACACTGTCAGGAAGACTAATATGTGATATACACTGTCAGAAAGACTAATATGTGATATACCCTGTCAGAAAACTAATATGCGATATACACTGTCAGGAAGACTAATATGTGATATACACTGTCAGTAAAACTAATATGTGGTATACACTGTCAGTAAAACTAATATGTGATATACACTGTCAGAAAGACTAATATGTGATATACACTGTCAGTAAAACGAATATGTGATATACACTGTCAGAAAGACTAATATGTGATATACACTGTCAGTAAAACTAATATGTGGTATACACTGTCAGTAAAACTAATATGTGATATACACTGTCAGAAAGACTAATATGTGATATACACTGTCAGTAAAACGAATATGTGATATACACTGTCAGAAAGACTAATATGTGATATACACTGTCAGTAAAACTAAAATGAGATATACACTGTCAGTAAAACTAATATGAGATATACACTGTCAGGAAAACTAATTATGTGTTATACACTGTCAGGAAAACTAATTATGTGATATACACTGTCAGTGAAAACCACAGCAAAACAGAAAATTTGCCAATAAAAAGACTCACAGCAGATAGGATATATATTCCACTAAAAAATTCGCAGTTTACTCTATATCTGATGTGAAAAATGCCCTAAGACACACAGAATATGTGAAATACACACTGTAAATATATAGTACATAGGAGATAGTACATAGGATATAGCACATAGGATATAGGATACAGAACATTGCCTTCCGTTCTAGCAAAGCTGAAGGCAATCCGCCGGGGAAAAAGCAGGGCAACAATAGCCGCGATCCGACCACCGTGGGCGGAGGAGGGGCCGCGGGTAGGTGCACTCTCCTCCACCCGGTCGGCCGCCTGCGGCTCTGAGAAGAAGTTGAGCGCGGCGGTCGGCCACGTGGCGGACGGGGCGGCCACGTGGGTGAGCGGAGCGGCCGCCGGGTACTCGCGTCCGACCGCGAGTACCTCGGTTGCCGGTCTGGAACTAGGGGGTCGGGGAAATCAGGAGGCAGCCAGAGGCTAGTCTCCTGAAACCCCTATACCGCGCAGGCAGCCCGCGGAAAATGGCGGGCCAAAGAGAGTGGGCAGCGAGGGGAGGAAGGGGGGTGGGAAGGCATGGCAAAAAAGAAAAACCCCCAAGAACTCCCCTAAAACTACCACATGAAAGGGAAGGAATCCCTAAGAAGACAGTGGAAGCAAATGCAAGGCAAGAAGTAAATATATATAAGCAGACAATAAGACAAAAAAATAACATATAATATATAGAAGTACAGAACACATGGTACTAAATAAAAAGGTACAGATAACAAATAAGGAAATATACTAAGATATCAAATATAAATCCTAATAATAATAACACAACCCAAAGCCACCCACTATAAGCAGGAGGCAGTGGTACTCTGACCTGTACTGATGCGGAGCAGCAAAGAAAGAGGAAATGATGCATGGGGAGGGGAGTTTTATAGTACCTAACTTTTTTCTGATTGGTTGTTTTTTCTGTGCTGCTGTGGAGTTCTAGTAAAGAGAGACTTAAGCAAATACAAAGCCTCCTGTCATGTTATAAAATTAGGTGACCTTTGTGTACTTTATCAACTTGCTTCATTATTGACAAAAATTTAGCCATAGGATCTACATTCGGCAAATACACATTGACTAAAGTATAAACCGTATTGTCAATGGCACAGACAATAATTATAAATCTAGCTTCTGTGTCCAATTCAATATACTTGATTTCCACATTGATATTACTATTGAAGATAACTGCAACCCCTCTTTTTTTGTTATTCGTTAGTGAAGCATGAACAATGGTGGGAAACTTATCCCCTCCCCATTTCTGGGTAAGATCCTTTAGCCAATGGGTTTCTTGTATGAATGCCAGTTGTATATTGTGTTCAACTAGGGAGTCATACAATCTTCTCCTCTTTCTATTTGTATTTAAGCCTTGTGCATTTAAAGACATAAACTTAATCATATCTTTTATAAAAAGTTTTCAAAAGTATTTGATGTCCTTGGTCCAGACGTCTAAAGTCAAAGATTTGGACAACTACTGTCATCAAGAATTTCTCCAAAGTATCGTGTGCTCTAAAGTAAAAACAAAAAAACGACTCAAATACAGAGATATACCACCCATGATAAAAAAAATTGAATCGAAATCGATCCACTGGAACCTGGAGCCTGGTCATAGGTCCAGGGTGGATAGCAGACGGCGAGATCCCAGCCCAGCAGCGGCGGTTCACGGAGTATGCAGTACTTATGGTGTCTACGGTGCTGATGATCCTTTGGTGAGCGCAAGGAGCATCCTTTCTACGGTCCAACTTTCAGCTAGCCTGGAGGCAACCGTAACAAGCCTCATGAAGTACTCCCCAATATTCCTTGGTTTCCAGGCAATGAGTGGCTGGAACTGGGGTCCAGGATGGTACATTGCTGGGGCAGCTTCATGTAGGTCTGTGGGGCTCCAGAGGGCAATCACTCCATACATGTCCTAACTGTTTGCACTTGAAACACTGTTCCCCAGTTACTGGGTCGGGCAGATTGCTCTCTAGATGGGCCCCGGTAGGGTGCAGGGTCTGGGGGCACTAGAGCCCGGAATTTGGGGAGAGGAGGAGAAGGTCTTACCGGCGTGCTCTGCTTTCCTTGAGTCGGTGTATTCATCAGCCAGACGAGCTGCTTCAGGCAAGGTGAAGGGTCTCCGGTCCCGAATCCATTCCTGTAGCTCCGGCTGCAGGGCATTGTAAAAATGTTCCAAGAGAAACAGTTGTAACACATCCTCTCCTGATACGGCTTGACAACCGGAGACAGCAGGCACATTTGGTGTAGGAATCCCCGCTGTGCTTTTTGGATTCCCGGAACGTCTTCTGTACGCCTCGGGGGTGACTGCGTACCGTGCAAGCAAGGTCTCTTTGACTGCAGGGTAGAGGTGGATCTTGTCATCGGGTATAGTTCTAAAGGCTTCGGCAACTCCTGACAGGACCGGTGCTAGGATTTTTAGTTACACAGGCGAAGATGCATTTTGGTGCCCCCCACCCTCGTTTAAAATAAGGTTCATACAAACACAGAAATAATCATACAGAGACATACAGACACAGACAGAGACATACATGCATACAGAGACATGCAGGCATATAAAGACATACATACAGAGGCATACCGTCATACAGACACATACATACATACATAGACATACAGAAACATACATACAGAGACATCCAGGCATACAGACACATACATACAGGCATACAAAGACATACACGCATACAGAGACATACCGTCATACAGACACATACATATATACAGGTATACAGAGACATACAGGCATACAGACACATACGTACAAAGACATACAGGCATACAGACACATACATTTGTACATACAGAGACATACAGGCATACGGACACATACATTTGTACATACAGAGACATACAGGCATACAGAAACATACAGACACATACATTTTGTACAGACATACAGGCATACAGAGACCTACATACATACATACATACAGAGACATACACAATTACATACTTACATCAGTTCAATCTTGTCCCCTGGATGCATGCTGTCTGGCTCCTTGGAGTCCTGTCCTGCAGCCCAGCCCCATCACAGGGCGCCAGCCACGCTGTGTGGTACACAGGGAGCAGGGATATGATGTCATTCATATCCTCGCCCCCTCCACACAGCCTGCGGCAGACACCAGGGTAGGTGCAGTGGCATACACATGACCCATGGGGCCCCAGTGCGCAAATTGATCCGTGCCCCCCCCACTCTCGCGCTTACTCTGCGCGGGCCGGGGCCGCAACACATGGCGCCGGGCACCTGGCCGCAGGGGTTGCAGGGCTGTGACCCCTGCGACCGCGGTATGTACGCCAGTGCATGCAGATGCACACACACTTAAAGGACCACTACAGACACCCAGATCACATCAGCTCAATGAAGTGGTCTGGGTGTCAGGTCCCTCTAGTTTTAACCCTGACACCCTGACAGAGAAACTGCTATGTTTCACCGAGGGTTAATTCAGCCTCTAGTGGATGTCTCACTGACAGCCTCTAGAGGAGCTTCCGCTATTCTAAAACACTGAACGTCCATAGGAAAGCATTGAGTAATGCTTTCCTATGGGCGGTTTGAATGCGTGCGCGGCAAGAGCATTCGGAGCTGAGAGGCGGAGGAATCCCCAGCGCCAAGGGAGAAAGGTAAGTGCTGAAGACACACACACTCTCACGAACAGATGCATACACACCAGCTAACGGACACACATTTACTGACAGACACACTCAGCGACAGACATACATACACACTCACTTACAAAACATACACTCTCACTGACAAACACACACTCACTAACAGACAAACAGACTCACTAATACACACACAAACACACTCAGTAAGAGACTCACTAGCAGACACACTCACTGACACACACTGACACTCACTAGCAGACACACACACTGACACTAGCAGACACACTCACTGACACTAGCAGACACACTCACTGACACTAGCAGACACAATCACTGACACTAGCAGACACACTCACTGACACTCACTAGCAGACACTCACTAGCATACACACTCACTGACACTCACTAGCAGACACACACAATGACACTCACTAGCAGACACACTCACTGACGCTCACTAGCAGACACACTCACTGACGCTCACTAGCAGACACACTCACTGACGCTCACTATCAGACACACACAATGACGCTCACTAGCAGACACACACACTGACGCTCACTAGCAGACACACACAATGACACTCACTAGCAGACACACTCACTGACGCTCACTAGCAGACACACTCACTGACGCTCACTAGCAGACACACACAATGACGCTCACTAGCAGACACACACACTGACGCTCACTAGCAGACACACACAATGACACTCACTAGCAGACACACACAATGACGCTCACTAGCAGACACACTCACTGACGCTCACTAGCAGACACACTCACTGACGCTCACTAGCAGACACACTCACTGACGCTCACTAGCAGACACACTCACTGACGCTCACTAGCAGACACACACACTGACGCTCACTAGCAGACACACACACTGACACTCACTAGCAGACACACACACTGACACTCACTAGCAGACACACACACTGACACTCACTAGCAGACACACACACACACTAACACTCACACTAACACATGTTTTTTTTTTTAATTTAATCCCCCAGCCTCCTTACCTTTTTGGAGTGCTGAAGGGATTCCCTGGGGTCCAGTGGTGCTGCTGGGCTCCTGGGCGGGTAGGCAGGCTGGCTGGCGGGCGGGTAGGCAGGCTGGCTGGCGGGCGGGTAGGCAGGCTGGCTGGCTGGCTGGCTGGCGGGCGGGCGCGAGGGAGCACTCTCCCATGTGTGCTTTCTCTTCAGCTCCCTCGCGCACCGCGTAGGGATGCCGGAGCCGGAAGATGACGTCATCTTCCGGCTCCGGTATCTGTATGCGGCGCGCGAGGGAGCTGAAGAGGAAGCACACATGGGAGAGTGCTCCCTCGCGCGCCTGCAGAACCGGGCGCGCCCGCAGAACCGGGCGCTCGGCCACGCTACAACAGGTCGTCGGTTGGAGGGGAGCGCAGTGCGCTTCCCTCCTTCCGGTCACCCTGATTTTGTGCCCCCAGGGCCGGTGCGCCCTAAGGCGGCCGCCTGGGCCGCCTTATGGTAGCGCCGGCCCTGACTCCTGATAACCTCCAGCCAGAATGGTGAGCCATTCGTCTGTGGGTACCTTTTGTAAAGCACATTGCCTATCAAAGTATGCTAGGTAGCATTCTATTTCCCCATCAGTTTCTTGGAAATTTTTAAAGGCTGCGAAGGGTACCTTCTTCTGCTCTATTGGGGCTGGGGTGCTCTCCATAGCTGGGCTCGCTGGTCGCTGGATCTCAGCCAGATGTAACTGAGGCTGTCTCTTCTTCTGGCCCTCAGCGATAGCGGCGTTCATCACCTGGGAAATTATGTCTGCAGGAGGATTGCGTCCATACAGCACCAACCGCATCCGAATGGTTTGCATCAATAGCCTTTCAGCTGAAGTGGTAGAGGTTAACACAGTAAAGGAGTTTAAGCATGCGTGGGATAGGCATAAGGCTATCCTAACTATAAGATAAGGCCAGGGACTAATGAAAGTATTTAAAAAATTGGGTAGACTAGATGGGCCGAATGGTTCTTATCTGCCGTCACATTCTATGTTTCTATGTCCTCCACGTTCAGGACTACCAATTAGGGCATACCGTCATTTTGGTCAATTTCTGTCATACGGCCGCGATTCTCCAACAAATCCTTTAGTGTTGACCGCTTCAATCCTACATAGCAATTCTCCATCCGCTTATTCTGTTCTCGGATCCAAATGCAGATCTCCTCTAGGAGAAAAGAAGATGTGGCTGCCACCCCGATCAAAAGAGTGGTTCCACTGCCAGAGATGTTCTTTTCCCCCTAGTGGGAGGGATGCTGTAAATCAGAGCAGGAACAGCTCTTACCAGAGCTAGTGAGTAAGTACTCCAAGCAGAAGGGAAACAGCTCTGGGACAGTTGGTTTTAATGGAGCCACGCACAGACTTTTTTGACAAGCTCCATGCTAGGAGCACTCCATCTGGACCTGAGAGTAGACTACAGTAAAAACATACAAACAATTACATTGGCTCTCAGGTCCAGGACACTCCCATACAAAATGAGACAATCCCTCCTCTGTGGGAGATAATTGGATCAGGAACTGCACTAACTTAATTATCTTCAGGCAAAAAAACAACAACATTTCAGCAGTACCCCAAAAGTACCCCTAAAACCCATGTGTAATGAAAGCAACTTGGAGGGGACTACTGGCCAGCCTATTACCCTATGACTATGGCCCCTTTAATTTATTTCGGATAAGAGACCCTAATTGGCCCATATGGCCTCCCAGAGTAACCTCTACCTTACATGCCTGTCTCTTGCTCTCTCGTATAGGACAGTGCTTTACTCTCTCCTCCAGCTCTGCTTCACTCCCACCCTATTTGATTGCTATTTCCTGTCCTAATGTGTCTTATACCCCACCTCCTATATACTGTAAGCTCGTTTGAGAAGGGTCCTCTTCAACCTATTGTTCCTGTAAGTTTTCTTGTAATTGTCCTATTTATAGTAACATCCCCCCTCTCATAATATTGTAAAGTGCTACGGAATCTCTTGGCGCTATATAAATGCCAATAATAATAATAATAATAATTGTGCCTATTGGCACTTTAAACATTAGTTCTTCGAACTCCCGAACAGTCTAAGTGGCCGCAATTCGACATTCGACCATGTGGTGGCGGCCATCTTGTTCGCATGGACTAAAACCGTGAATAGACTTCAGGGGGACGAATGCCCTGGGACTATTTTCATCATGAAAACCTTGCGGTTCCCGGCAGATCCTCCGGTATAAATGTGTGTTTTTTTCTGCCTGTGGATAATTAGGTTTATGCATTAACTACCTTAATTATATCACAGGCAGAGGGGAGGGATTGTTTAATGTATGTGGGAGTGTTGGACATTGTTATACTGTTCTTATTGGTCTGTACAGTTTGTAATGTGGTGCTCTATCAGGTCCAGGGGGTGTGCCTCTGGTCTGAGGAATTGTATACAAGCCAATCGTTACCAATAAAGCTTCAGACTTGTTCTACCCTTCATGAAGTTTCGGCTCATGTTTGGGGAATTGGAGAACTGCCTACACTCTGGGGATTGCTATAATCACTATACTCCCCAAAGTATAATCACTAAGGTCTTGTAAGAGCTTGTTTCTGTTCCTGCTCTCTGGATTAAGAGAGGTCTACCTACTGGAATCTGGATCCTGGTCTTGGGTCCAGAGCAGGTGGAAGACGACGAGACCCCAACCAAGCTGCGGCGGTTCGTGGGGTCTGCGGTGGTTATGGTGTCTAGTGGAGTGCTTGGAGCTCTCAGAAAGCACTATGCGCATCCATCAACGGAGGTACCCAGTCGGGGTGCCAGGCGATCCGTTATACCATGGAAATCCCACAAAAGTTATATCCCCTCATAGCCCTGATCTGGGTGACCAACATATCCAAAAATCACCCAGATCAGCTCAGGGGTTCGGGATTTCCATGGAAGTACGAAGAGATGGAAGTCCCAGCGGTGTTCACGCCGTCGAGTGTCCAATTTGGGTTCCATGCACTCAGCGACCAAACATGGCTCTTTGTGTTCACGGCTTAAGATGGCGGCCACCACGTGTTCGCATGTCGAACGGCGACCACCCAGCCGACCGTTTAGAACGCTTGCAGTTTAGGAGTGTTAATGAAATGACAGGGGTTAATGAGTGGCACACTCCCCTTACGGGTGGTCCAGTTGTTCGGTAGTTCGTTCGGTAGGTGTGACGAAACCAATCTCGCCACATTGTATTGGAGGAGCCTGGTTGCCCGCCTGCTGCCTTTGGACTATGGACCGGCAGCTAAAGGGTTAATTTTACTGTGCAGAAGGATTTATTTCTCCCTTTCTGCACAGCAGTTCGGTAGATTTCATCTACCGAACAAACAGCCGTTCACCAACCTCCCCAGAGCCGTGGGAAGCCGGCCGGCGTTGTTAATTGGCCACCCAGAAGCTGGAGTGTGCTGCCAATTTACCTCCCTGAAGCTGCGGTTAATTGCCTGTTAACTGTGTGGCCGCTGTTACACTTAGCGACCGCTAGGTGGCGGTGTTCTGGAGCTCCCCGGGCAGCCAGCACTTTTCTGCCCGGCTTTCATGCACCAAAATCGGACACTTTTCCGTGCAGGCACCGCTGAACCTCCAGCCCCTGGTTCTCATTCGTATGAATTTGGTGAATGCAGGGAAATTCGGTAGTTTATGTTTTATGTGAACTGTAGTAACCCAGATAGCCTGCCATGGAGCCTGTTCGTATAATTAAAGACTTTAGCTCCATGGCAATTAAAATGTATTTGTGTGGTCTGGGTGCCATTCACCTAATAATGTGCGCCCAGACCTGAGCTATCTGGGGATATGTTACATGTCTGTGTTTTATGTATACAATGTGTCTGTATGTATTTTAAAGTGATAGTCTGTTTCTGTGTCACCATGTGCATAATGGAGTCTGGCCTTTGTCTTAGGAGATAATTGAATTACTTCATTAATTATCTCCAGGGCAGGGAGGAGGAAACCAAGATGCATTGTGGGAAAGTATTGTGGCTGTGTGTACGAAAATGATACATGTCTGTCTGCTGTTTCAGTCTTCCATCTGGTCCCCTAGGGGAGTGTCCACCAGGTGGGAGACCTGCATAAATACAGGGGCAGGTAGCCCTGAATAAACAGACCACTGCTTGACCTTCAACACGGAGCCTTGTCTCGTTCTTGGGGGGATTCACTGTATGCTGTTGGAGATTTGACTGCTAGGAGTGTAAGCTGATGCCTGCTTTTCCTATTCATCTGCTAGCAGCTATTCGTGAGGTTCCAGCTGGAGTGTTACCTTATTCACCTATATCCAGTTCGGGAGTTCTGATGTTCTGCAGTAGCTGTGCCTTTCTGAGAAAAGGGGATTATCGCCTAAACGGATTTTAACCCCTCATATGCTGAAACGGTCCGTTACAGTAGGGGAATGGACTAAAATACAGGAATTGTAATTCCAGGGACAGGGTGAACTGTCACAAAGGGTAAAACAGAAATGGTTTATTATGGCCAGATGGCCCACTTTTATACACAGACCCCCAGCAGGGATGGTTGTTCCAGAACCAGACACACGACAGATCACAGGAGGAACAATTGCAATACCGGTCCTTAGAGTGGCCGGGCTATGCAAAAGGAGGAAGGTCAGTGTACAAGCCAAAGACAAAGAAATATAGAGATACGGAACAACGATAATACAAGCCGAGGTCAAGGAGTAAACGAGACACAAAGCCAAAATTTGGTAACCAACGATCAGAAGGAGTAAACGTGCTATTTGCTAGTTTTCAGTTAGAGTTAATTATAAAACGTTGAAGGTATTTGATCCTTCCACTTTGACCCCTGACGTCATCAATGTGCGCTGAGTCAGGTGCAGCGTTAGACAGAACGCCTGTGGGACCTGCGGCGGGCAGGAAGCCAAAGCATGAAAAGTCCGGACTAAGCGGGGAGCGTGCAGATCAGAGGCAGATGCCCAGTACTTCCGGCCATAACCCTTCCAGTGGACCAAGTACTGCAGGGAACCACGGGAGAAGCGCGAATCAAGGAGATAGCGCACCTCATATTCCTCATCGGAGGCAGCACGGACGGGGCTGGGATGAACAAAAGGCCTGTGTGACAGATCCCCTGTCCATGGAATATAATTTTTCTTTTTATTTGGTTCGGTATACAAATTCCCCCACACTGAACATCTTGGTTCGTATACAGAACTATTTACCAAATGGATTGACCACTCAGAACAGTCGTGTGCCGCTCATTAACCTGTCTGACCTCATTTCACACTTTTGTAAACTGTAATCCCCAATGTTCTAAGTGGTCGGCTGTGTGGCCGTCTTTCATATGGTCGAACACGAGGCGCCTACCATCTTGCTTCATAAACACGGGCAACAGTGTTTTGTCGTCTAGTGTATGGAACTGAAATCGGCCACTCGATGGCACAAACACCGCTGGGACTTCCAGCCCCACATGGGTTCGGTTTAATTGGATTCAATAGAGCGGCGTTCAGCAGAAACAAACTCCTGAACGAGGTGCACACGACTGACCCTCATACGAACATACAGTTGCAAGAAAAAGTATGTGAACCCTTTGGAATGATATGGATTTCTGCACAAATTGGTCATAAAATGTGATCTGATCATCATCTAAGTCACTACAATAGACAATCACAGTCTGCTTAAACTAATAACACACAAAAAATGAAATGTTGCCATGCTTTTATTGAACACACCATGTAAACATTCACAGTGCAGGTGGAAAAAGTATGTGAACCCCTAGACTAATGACATCTCCAAGAGCTAATTGGAGTGAGATGTCAGCCAACTGGAGTCCAATCAATGAGATGAGATTGGAGGTGTTGGTTACAGCTGCCCTGCCCTATAAAAAACACACACCAGTTCTGGGTTTGCTTTTCACAAGAAGCATTGCCTGATGTGAATGATGCTTCACACAAAAGAGCTCTCAGAAGACCTACGATTAAGAATTGTTGACTTGCATGAAGCTGGAAAGGGTTATAAAAGTATCTCCAAAAGCCTTGCTGTTCATCCGTCCACAGTAAGACAAATTGTCTATAAATGGAGAAAGTTCAGCACGGCTGCTACTCTCCCTAGGAGTGGCCGTCCTGTAAAGATGACTGCAAGAGCACAGCGCAAACTGCTCAATGAGGTGAACAAGAATCCTAGAGTGTCAGCTAAAGACTTACAAAAGTCACTGGCAAATGCTAACATCCCTGTTAGTGAATCTACATCACGTAAAACACTAAACAAGAATGGATTTCATGGGAGGATACCACAGAGGAAGCCACTACTGTCCAAACAAAACATTGCTGCACGTTTACAGTATGCACAAGAGCACAGATGAAACCAAAGTTGAGTTGTTTGGAAGAAACACACAACACTATGTGTGGCGAAAAAGAGGCACAGCACACCAACATCAAAACCTCATCCCAACTGTGAAGTATGGTGGTGGGGGCATCATGGTTTGGGGCTGCTTTGCTGTGTCAGGGCCTGGACGGATTGCTATCATCGAAGGAAAAATCAAGACATTTTGCAGGAGAACTTAAGGCCATCTGTCTACCAGCTGAAGCTCAACAGAAGATGGATGTTGCAACAGGACAATGACCCAAAGCATAGAAGTAAATCAACAACAGAATGGCTTAAACAGAAGAAAATACGCCTTCTGAAGTGTCCCAGTCAGAGTCCTGACCTCAACCTGATTGAGATGCTGTGGCATGACCTCAAGAAAGCGATTCACACCAGACATCCCAAGAATATTGCTGAACTGAAACAGTTCTGTAAAGAGGAATGGTCAAGAATTACTCCTGACCGTTGTGCACGTCTGATCTGCAACTACAGGAAACGTTTGGTTGAAGTTATTGCTGCCAAAGGAGGTTCAACCAGTTATTAAATCCAAGGGTTCACATACTTTTTCCACCTGCACTGTGAATGTTTACATGGTGTGTACAATAAAAACATGGCAACATTTCATGACATGCGCATTGTCGTCTCTTTGGCCTATTCCAGTTATAACCAATTAACCTCCAATAAACACAGACACAAGGATTATTTGGCAAAAATATTCCACGGCTTTATTAATTACATAAATATATAAAATTAAAATATAAAATTTAAGAGGTCATTGTCACCAACATTTGAAAAGACATTCCCCCAATTAACATAACTAAATACCCAGACAATGACCTCAAACATATTTACATAATACCATATAACAATGTAACATATCATAAATAACATAAACAATTAACACAGCCACCCAGGGCAACCATTTCCAATTGTAGGGGCATACCGAGACACCCCTACACTATTATCATAGCCACCAAGGGCATCCCATTTCACAGTAGGGGCATACCAAGACACCCCTACACCATCACATAGCCACCAAGGGCATCCCTTTCCACTGTAGGGGCATACCAAGACACCCCTACACCATTGTCCCAGCCACCAAGGGCATCCATTTCCAGTGTAGGGGCATACCGAGACACCCCTACACCCCCAGGTTCGTAGCTACCGCCGAGCTCGAACCTACCACCAAATCTAAAGGTAAGTATTCCTCTTAACCTATCCCACTTACCAAAAACCGACCTACCCCCAATTAAACTAAACCATCCCCCGCCACAGCACAGAGCTTGACCCCTCAAGCCTCCTGGGCGCCCCCACCCCGAATAAACAAAGCCTGCCGCAAACCATCCTGAAAGCCCAAATTAAGAAAATCCAAACCCACCTCAGACAAATGAACCCCATCACGCCGGAAGTATCCCGGTAACATATCCTCCAGCTCCCTGTGCCGCACAACTACCCCCCCCAGATCTCTTAATAAAAATCGCCAACAACTTATTGAACTTCCGTCTATATCTTGCCATCGCTGCGAAATCCCTCGCATGACGCCAATGGAAACGCGGTACCGTTTCCGACCAAACAATAACCACCCCGGGGATCAAAGACCTCAACTTATCCAAGTCCCTTTTAATCCCCCGAACTAATTCCCTTTGCGGGACCAACCCAAAATCATTCCCCCCTGTGTGGAACAATATGAACTCGGGGACTTCCCCTTGCCCTATCCTCCGGAATAAATCCAAACACGTATCTCTCCAACCATAACCACGAAAACCAAACCACAACACACGTAACACATCCAACGGAAAGCCGAGCTGCGTGCCTTGTCTCCGAACTGCAGCCCTCCGTTCAGCCCAGTAGACATATGAGTGGCCTACTATCCATGCGACTCCACCTGAAAAGAAAAGAAATAACTTATAACCACGGCCAACCTGAATTGTACCGCCAAAACATCAACTTGATTTATAATAACAGGTCAGGTCGTACATATGAACGGAATCTAAGCGATTCCCATCTCCCAATTTTCTTAACCAACTCGTCCCCCAAGCCTAATCTCGCCGCCTCAGTGGCAGCCCCGATCCTGAACGAGTGGGTGCCAAATTGCGAGGGATCCATGCCCAAGCGCTCCAAACCCAACTTAAAGACCCTGGTGAATTGGAACCTCGACAACGCCGAGCCGTCAGCATGGCGAAAAAAGGAACCCCTCCCTTCAGGGCGGACTTCCACATATCGCTGAGCACAGCCCACCGGGCAAGCCTCCACCTGAGGTATAGCAGACAGCTTAATCGTCCGACCTCTCCCAAAGACATCAGTCTTCGAGCGCCGTAGCCGAATAGCTACTTCTGCTACCCTCAAGTCCACGTCCTCGAACTGAAGACCCCCTTGCCTAAGCTTACTCCCACTTACAATCTCACTCACCCGAAATGCCCCGAAAAAGGCCCATACAAAAGCCACCTTAAATAGCAAGACCTCAAACAGCGAAAAACACAAACTTGGCAAGACCCCCAGAAGTTGCAGAAGCACCGTGAAAGACACCGGCCTCCTACTGTCAGGGACAGACTTCCCCTTGCGATAACCTTTAACTGCCTGCCGCACAATAAATGACTTCGTCAAATCCTCCCACCCACGGAGCTTGAAGAGAAACGCTAGGGCTGCCAAGTTCCGACCAACCACTGCCGGGGAAGCACCCATAATAGAGTCTCGAGACGTACCTTTGCCGATACCATGTCCCCTGTACAGCCTACTGCTTCATCCCACCTTTCCCACACTTTACTATATGCTGCCCACGTGCCCGGAGCCAACGAATCCCTGATCAGTCTTCCAAGCAAGATGTCCCGAGCCGCCACATCAGATCCGGACATGGCAGACCCTCCTTTTGCGCGGTCGGAGCCTCCGCCCGAAACTTTTCCCACTGAAAGCGAGAAAGAGCATCCGCAATTACGTTTAAGAAACCTGGGACATGACGTGCACGAAAAACAATGTTTAACTGCATGCAGTACAAAACAAACCGGCGAAGCAAGCGGACCACTGGGACCGAGGACGCTGACAGATTGTTCACTGCCTGCACAACAGCCATGTTGTCAGTAAAGAAAACCACTCTCCTATTGCGTAAAACCTGGCCCCACAAAGAGAGTGCCACCACCAATGGGAACAGCTCGAGAAAAGCCAAGTTCCGAATCAGCGGGCTGACTGCCCACTTTTCAGGCCATCTTTCCGCACACCACTGACCCGCGAAGTAGGCCCCGAAACCTACACTCCCAGATGCATCGGTAAAGAATTCCAACTCGGGCGATTCAATACACTTTTCCCTGAAAAAGACCTTCCCATTAAAATCCTTCAGGAAGGTCTCCCATACCCCCAAGTCCTCCTTGATCGGAGCGGTGACTCTAAT